>NW_019173009.1:0-298192 GCF_001831195.1 Colletotrichum orchidophilum
TTTTGGTCTCGGCGTGCAATGAACGGAACGGGTTTTCCTAATGTCCATTTTGATCGTTGATGCGTGGCACCTTTCTCCACATATAGTAGGTGCTGCGTTTGGTTGCTTCCGGCATCGTCAAGCTCGGTAGGTTCCAATGACATGCGAGAGAGAAAAAAAAGCATCAGGCGATGGGAGGGGACACAGAAACATGTCTCTTTTGCCGTGTTAGAGAGAAGGCAAATCCAATGCAATCAAGAATGGAGATTGTGCCTGATCCACAACGTTCTCCGTTCGACGTCTCTCTTCCCCATCTGGCAAATGCTTCTTCGTCATTTTGCTCGCGTGACCAGCGCAGGGCCGCCTGGTCCCATTCCCCCTTGTGGAATGAGGCCTCGAGTAAGGATTTTTTTTTTTTTTTTAACACGCGAACTGCCTGTGTCCCGCGAGAAGACTTTGTGGCTTGTCTTGATTCGCATTTTATGCGGTTTTTGGGAAGAACAAGGGGGGTTTCGCTCAACGACGCAGGTTTACTGGTTTGCCGCGACTCAACCGAGGCAGTCATGATTTGCTCAAAGTCAATTTTGGCATTTTTTGGGTTTTCCGGGTTTTTTTTGTTTTTGTTTTTTAAAGTCTGAAGCTATGTCCGAAGGTATCAGAAACGTAACAAACGCCCGCTATTTCCGAGAACGCTGATTTTTGGCAACCCTTTTTATACCAAAAGGCCATATTTCTCCTCATCCTGAAACAAATTAATACATCGATTACACGGAACGGCTCGCAAGTAGAGCCGTGGGGCGGGGCGCTCAAAGCTCCTCCGACAACACCATACCGTCGCGGCCGCCATACTTATCCCTCCCCCAATTCGCCGGGTCGCCGCCGGGCATGCACAAACCGAGTCTCCAAAAGTAATCCCGGTGCGCAAAGAGCAGCTGCCATAGCTTGAGCCGAGCCGGGAGGCCCGGCAACCTCTTGATCCACCTGCTGCTGCTAATGGTCTTGTCAACCACCACCACCCCCTCTGGCGGCGTCGGCGACTTTGCTGCTACAACCTGGATTAAGTCCCCCTTCACTCTGGATTCGAAGAAGTTGCCGTCTCCCTTGGTAATGCAGCTCGCGTCACTGTCGCTGCGGCAGGCAATCACGTCCTCGAGAGACGGAGACAGCTCGGCCTTTGCGATGTAGAACTCGCCGGCGTGCGGCTTGTATCCCCACTCTGTGAGCGGAAGTAGCGGCACAGGGTCGTCAGCGTGGGTCACGCGGCGGTAGGTCCGATTCGAAATATGCTCGTCCTTTTCGCCCTTCAACCCAAAGACGTCGTCGACGTAGTCACAGAGGCCCTGGTTGCCGACCTTGGGCTCGCCAAAGGTCGTGACTTTGATATTGTCCCAGCCAAAGGAGACCTTTAATTCGAGAGACGCAAGCATGGCGACGGCGCCACCAAGACTGTGACCGACCAGGTGAATAGGATAGTGCGGGTACTGCTCCCTCAGCTTCTTCACCTCTGGGATTACCAGCCTACGCGCCTGGCGCCACGACGTCAGGAAACCCATGTGGACGGTGCACTCTTTGCACTTGTGCTCGGTCTCCTTGGGCACCTCGCCGCCGTCGTCGGGGGACGGATACGGCACGTATTCCTGTGGGATGGTGCTTAGGTCGACAATCGTGTTGGAGATGCTGTATGTGCCTCGGAACGCGATGATGATGGCCTCCTCCCCGACCTCGCCATTGAACCTGTCCTCGTCGCCGGGCCTGCGGACGCCGTGATCGACGGCAATGTAGCCGCAGCTGTCGCTCAGCAGGACGCCCGTGTTCCAGGTCGAGACGAGCGTGAAGGAGGGGAACTCCTTGCAGCGCGAGACGCACGAGAAGGGCTGCGATATGCCCGAGGTGCCGACGCAGTAGGTGATGTCGACGATGCGCGACGTGCGCTCGAGGGATCGGAAGAGCTCGGCGGAGACGGGCGGCGGGGGTGCGGCATTCTTGGTGTCGTTGCTCGACGACAAGGGTTGCTGCTGCGGCGGCGACTGTGCCTTGCCAGACGGTGTAGCTGAAGTCAAGTCAACCAGTGACACGACTTGGAGGAAGGATAGAAGGTGTCGCGTTGGAGGGAGCATTGTGTTCGGATTCGCAGTCTGGTGTAAAGCCCTTTCAGAATTGCAGGCTATGATGGATCGCGCAGGCTGAGAGACATTGCGCGGGGGAGCAGTTTCCTTTGGTCAATGGGAACGATCAAATGGAGCAGTGGAGGAGAGGAGAGGAAGATATGGGCGAAACAGAGACAGGTCTGTATGAATGGACTGGTGAGAGGTTGAGTTGTGATTGCCACGATGTACCAGGTTCAACAGCAGGGAAAGCCTCAAAGCCTGACCCTCCAAAAGCGCATGATGACGATTGCACCCTGCGGGTTCCTGCTATATTAGGTATTTTTTTGAGATGGAGGTGTGTGAGGTGTGAGTAGGTGTAAATTTTTGGTGTGCGTGGTCAACGAGGAGGCGTGTTATAGAATGGGGAAATGGGGAGAGGAAATGGACGGTACACCGACGTCTCAGGCCTGATCTCGTGAGGATGAGCGTGGTGAGGTCATTCTGTTATGCAGAGAGGTAAGTGAGGAGCCGGCAGTAATAATTAAGGTACCTTACCTAGGAGAGTTGTTTAGTACCTTACCTTCCAAAATGCGGAGAGGCGCGGCCAAGCGACGCTTGCCGACAAACGCTTGGTCCTAGGTGGCCCTCTTCCCCTGTGGCTGCCGGGAAGAGGCCTGGGATTGGGTTGTCATGCCCCGCGAAAAGCTGTCAAGAGGGCGGGTCCCCTCACCCTCCGTGCCTCCTTGGAGCCCAGCTGACCTTTTGCCATTTGGGACCTGTGGATGTTGGGGAGACTTCAATTTCGAGCTTCTCATGCGAAGAGTGGGTGGAAGGTATATTGATTGTTCTATTTTGTAATTCATGGTTTTCTTCACAGTCGTGGCTTCACTACAAAGACTCTTCATTTTGTATTCTTCTCCTCAGAAAAGCTTCTGTTTCGGGCTTCATCTGCAGCCCAAGAACCTCTCGGCGTGCCTTCACTCATGTCTGTTTCATAATCTATGGCAATGCGGTGTGCCGTTCTGTCCTTTTTTCCTTTTCTTTTTTACGTTCATCCCTTGATGTTTTGCGCTCATCCCTCACACCCCCGCCTTCTCAACCAACCGGCTGAATGCTGAAGAATCTCGATCGGATGTCATCCGAATTGGACTTGCATTCAACGGATCTTTTTGCGCGCCTGTGTGACCGGGCGGCGTTGTCCGTCCCATTCGCGGCACACCCGTCGCACACCAGCGGAACCACAGCTGTCCCGGATGCCTCGTAGTCGGCGGCACTGCGCGATACTATGTTAGCTAGCTACCTTCTTCGTCTGCCTTCATAACTTTTCCGAAGAAAATAAATCAGTTGGACCTACCCGTCGTCACCAGGGCAAACCTTTTCGATGACGGTAATTGTGCTGTTTTGCCAGATGAACTGCACGTTGGTGTTGTCGCAGGCGTACCTCGGGGTCCGCCCGTCACCGGACACCGGCGCCGACGAGGCGTTGAGGTGGCACTGCGTGTTGAGGATGGTGCTGTCGTCGTTGAAGGTAAAGTCCAGCGAGTCCGTCGTTTTACCCCCGTCTGGTGACTCGGCGGAAAAGTTTTGAATCTGGAAGTCGTCGGGCAGGTTACAGTCCTCAGATGACTCGACCATGGCCATGAGCGTGTCGGGGACAGTCGGCATGTATGAGACTACGGCTTGTGCCGCGGGGGCGGCGATGAGGAGGAGTGACAGCTTCATGGCTTGTGTGTGCTCAAATACAAGAATATTGTCAAGGATTGTAGGTTTATAATTCTATAAGAAGAATACCGAGGTTGGATAAAGAGATGAACGAAGTTAGGTGTTATGTGAAAAGACTGAAACTGAAGAGATGGGATGAGCAGATGTCGAGGACTATACTGATCTTTTAGTCTTGCTCCTTCCCAGCTGGACCTTTAATGTGACCCGATTTAAGCACTGGATCACTGACCTAGCAGATCTCCCATGCCGTTCCTTGCAGGAAAACACTCTTCAGGGATGGCTACGATGACATGGCCAAACTCTCATAAAGGGCGGGAGCAATATGCAGATCCTGATGTAACTGTTCGACCCGCCCGCGTTTACGGGATGGTTGAGGTCTAAGCAGTTGGCCTCCTAGCCCCATTTCAGGGAAGAAGACCATTCCCAGCCCGCCATTGAAGATGGGTTTCCAGGTTGCTATAGTACGAGTGGCCGTACGTACTATGTAGCTCTCTGCTTGGTGCTGCGTGCGGAAGTGGGAGGTTGATGCCCGCATAAATGCCCATGGCGTTGCGTCGACTGGTCTTTTTTGTCTGTCTACCCAGGGAAATCAGCGGACCTGATTGGTAGCTGCATGTTTCATGTTGCCCGGCCTGGCATCCTGCCCTGGGCCACTCCTGGGCTGTTGATCATATCTGAGATGCCCCTTTTAAGAAAGACGCCAAACCACGCTTGAAATGGGAAGATACTTGCTCCACTAACCATGGTTTTCTGGATGCTGTTGAGAAGGGTGGACGGCACTACTCTGTCAAGGGGAGTACGAGAGGCTGTGCTCAGGGGGCTGGGGCTCCCGAGCAAGGCATGGTTTGATCGCATGAGGTACCTGTAATTGAAGGGACTAGGATAATGGCCCTATTATGTGCGAGGAAACTCAGTGACGAGGTCAACGGTAAAGCTTGGATGGACGATGCCAATGCGCGGCTCTGCTGTCTTTCAGAGAAGAAGGCTCGTCTTGGCTCAGGTACGGATACGAGAGGTATGCAATGCGTAGAGTCGAGCCACCAAGACACAGCATGCACCTCGTAGCCTCTGACTCTAAAACCGTACACGGTGAGCTGGTTGTTTAGTATGGAAAAGTCGGTGAGGTCTACGTGAAGCAGGATGAATCAACCGAAATCATTCCGATGATGTTCATCCATTCCATGAGTGAGGACCATGACCGTTGACATTTGGGTGAGAAGACGCCGCGACTGATGCCTAGGTAGGCCAGAAAGATTTATTCTCCTCCCGATCGCCTACGACTCTGCGTGCAAGGATTTAATGTTGCACAGTAAAAGCGAACCTGTCGAAGAACATTGTAGTGCCCAGTGATCGCGAGTCGAAAGATAAAGAGCAGTTCCAATACAGACATGGAAAACGCTTGACTGGAGCTTGTCCAAGTTCTGTGTCTGTTCTGTTCTAGGTACCTACCTACCTAAATAGTCTTGGACGTGAAACCGAGACAAGCCAATCAGAGCACGTCGGAAATAAACCAGCCAGCCCCTCCAACACGACGTCGGCATGGAAGACGACTTTTCGCAAACCCCAGAGCACGTGACCACACAAACCCACCCGCTGAAATTCCCAATCCACCAATGCAACTTTTTTTTTTGTCGTACTTGATCGAGACGTCTTTCCCCCCTCCGACCATCACGACAATACTAACCCGACAACCCACCCGTCATCCAGCATTCAAGATGGCCAAGGAAGCGCCCGTCAAGACCGGTCTTGCCACCGGTCTCAACCATGGACACGTATGTCGAACCAACACTACCATCATTGTCGCCGTCCCGACCTGAGAGAAAGCCCCTTCCTCGAATTTTACGAAACGAAATCCTCGATTTCGAAAACCCCGATTCGAAGATGGATACACATTGAAAAATATACAGAAGGGGGGCTTTCTGTCAGGACAGGGAATCGGTGTCTTGCCCTTTCTCCTCTCCCCAAATCATCCCACCACCCGCTTCGTCTCACCTCGTGGAGGATCTCTGCATAACCCTCTCCACGAGGGGGAACTTTATCTGCAGAAGATGGACGCTGACCGGTTGATGTGATGTTCGGTAATATAGAAGACCACCGCTCGTGTCGTCAAGCCCCGTGTCTCCCGCACCAAGGGCCACCTGAGCAAGCGCACCGCTTTCGTCCGTGACGTCGTCAAGGAAGTCTCCGGGTAAGTTAATATCACACACCACGACCCGTTAAAGCGTTGACTACATGACATCGACTTGGTCGCACTTCATACAACGTCTGCTCAACCTAGATCAAATGCTAACCATTGGTTTTCCCTTTTCCACAGCCTTGCTCCCTACGAGCGCCGTGTCATCGAGTTGCTCCGCAACTCCAAGGACAAGCGTGCCCGTAAGCTCGCCAAGAAGAGGCTCGGCACCTTCGGCCGCGCCAAGAGAAAGGTCGAGGAGATGACCCGCGTCATCGCCGAGTCTCGCCGTGTCGGTCACTAAACGATTCCTTAAACATGGCGAAGCCGACAAAAACAAAAATGGGCGCAGCGGGGGGGTTCTATTGGACTGGCAAGCAAACTATTGGGTATATATGGGTCAAGGCGTGGTCACAGCAAAAAAAGTTTGTGGTCTATTTCTAAAACAAAACACCGGAAACTTCCTTCCCCCCCGTATCACGGTTTCTGATATCCTGCATCATGGAAGGGATGCCGGCTTCAAGGCGACAAATACCAAAATTTCAAGAACACCCATTGCTGCCTCACACTTTGACTTTGGCCTTGTTCTATGCTGCACTCGTTTTGAAGTGATGTCTACAATGCTGTCGTGAACGACTCGATAACCGACTTGACCATGATCTACCTGGTTTAGGTATCTTGTGCCTATAAAACTCCAACCCATGAATGAGCCCGCCATGTCCATCGCAACACTGGCCGGGTACTACTGCAACATTGTATAGAGACTTATCTATTTCTTTCCAGGCAGCTTGAGCCACTTGGGAAGCTTCTTCGCAACACTGCCATCCCCACCCCCCTCCCTCTTCTCCGGTTTCGAGGAGGAAGCTACGGCCTGTTCCTCATTCGTGTCATCGCCCTTGGGGATGTCCGGTACTGTCACATCCTGGGCCTTTTGAGCGATGCTGCCCTTGAGGAAGGGCTTATTGCGGATATCCACTGGCACCTTATCGTCCCAGACCAGACTAAGTAGCACACTGCGAGTGAGTTTGTAGTCGTGAATCAAGCGGTTCTTCGCACTTTCATCATCCTTGATGACGACCTTGCTGCCCGGTATGACCAACTTGAAGCCCTGGGTGTTGTGGGCCATGACGGATCTCACGCCCTGATAGAGGGTAGCACCCGTAGCGTCATGACCAAATGTCCACTGCGCAGAAGTGTTGTCCGGGAACCGCACTTTCATCGGAACTGTGGTAACAGCTGCTAGACGGGCTTCCTCGGCTTGTCTTTGAGCCTCCAGCTCTTTGTCGGAGGGGAGTCGCTTGTTAAGTGCGCTCTGCTGAAGGCGAGCCTGGTGTAGTTGGGCGTGTGCAATCGTCGGCGCATAGTCGTCTTCTGGTACATCTGCGAGGGCTGCCGCAGGAGTCGTTCCACTTGGTGCCCGAAAGACGCTGACAGGCTGCAAAGGGTCTGCCGGCTCTGCTTGATCAATCTCCATGGCACCCTCTGCCTGCGTCTCTAGACTTGATGCTTCTTGCGTTAGTACATCACCAGAGTGCTCTTTATCTGTCCCCTTCGGTGTATCGGCTGCAATATCAGCTGCCATGGATTCTGCTCCCTCCACAGCAGGCGCGGGGGTTGGGGCTATCTCCTTCTGCTCTGCCTCAACCTCGGAGAAGAATCCACTAATGTCCTCCATAGCCTGAAACAGCGTGCGGTCTGTCTTTCTAAACGACAAGCGGATCAGGACGCTGCCCGAGTTGTATCCCAGTTGTGATAGTGTCTTTTGGAAGTCTTCGAACGTTGCAAGCTCCCGGCCCATGATGTTGAGGACTGGTGTCTCGTAGTACATTTGGCCGCTCCCGCTCGCACCTCCACTTGTTGTTTGCGCTACTCCCCGGGCTGTGATGTTGAGGTTCTTTCCGTGGCCCGCGACACCGCTCTCGAATTGACGCAGTACTTTCCATATCGTCAAGTCACTGGGTAGCTTCTCGATCAACCGACCATTCGGCGCCGCGTTAGCCTCGGGGCTCGGCAGCTGGAGTGCGACGGAAACGACCGAAGGTGTCTTGGATTTCTGGACGAGCTCGAGTTTGGCGCCGGGGGTGAGGCCACTCACTCGCCAGACCACGGAGAGGTCGACTGTCTTTTGCTTGTGCCTACCAAATGATTAGCTTGACGCGCCGGGGTAGGGCCTTGTGGAATGAGTAAGGTACTTCAAGAGGTATTTATCGCTCGAGACGTTGAGCTTCTTGCATGCCTCCTGGAGAACATCTGTCATGTAGGTGCCTGGGCTGACCTTGACTGTAGCTCTCCGCAAATCCGTGCCGATCACCACCACGTGCGACATCCTGGCGAGAGAGATTATGTCGTGGGCGAAAAGTCTACTCCTTTTCCAATAAGAAGTGCGTTCAGTCGCAGTGAAGTCACGGAGTGTTCTTTACAGTCTGATCTGTGGTATCGTATTCAGTGTGTTGTTGGCGGGGTTCAAGGCTCGGCGGGGCGTTGCGTCAAGCTTCATGTGTTAGTTAAGTAGAAGTTGGCAGAAGGACGACGAAACACAATGACAGAAAACCTGAGTGAATTCTTATGTCCGAAAAAATTCATTTGTATACGTATACCGGGCGCTTCTAGTCAGCTGGCAAACTTGCTGTATAAGAATGGACATGAAGAGGCCACAAAGGGTAAAGATACACGATTGAATCGTGGAAAATAGTCCAATTCAAGCGCAGGCAATAGGGGACTAGAGGTACCTTACATAGTAAGGTACGTAAGGTAAGGCTGGATGGGAGGCAGGCAGTACGGGTGCTCCGTCAGCAGAGGCGAGTCGGGCCCCGGCCGGGGAGGGGAACGTGCATCATCGCCCGTCGCTGAGCACATCGCTGAAAGCTGCTTCAGCCAAGCTCAGGCCAATCAGCGAGCTCCAGCACCGCTGTACGTGGATTTTCCGACCGCTTCGGCCGCGCCATGCGTGTTTGCCTTGCCCTGCAGTAGCAGCAGCAGCACCACCACCCAGCAAGAGCAGGCAGTTAGGTGCTACGTGCAACCACGTCCGTCCCGCTACCTCAGCATTCCGCATCAGCTCAACCTCAATTGCAGCTACAACCACAACCAACGATCCTCCCCATCAACGACGAACCCCGACGCACCACCCGGGCTATCCACGGCTGACCCTGCGCTCCATCACGAAGTTACTACGGCCGAAATCATCGCTTTGAAGAAATATTCCAATCTGGAAACCCAGCGGTCACACGCTCCAGGAGCCCGAAATGGTACGCTCGTCATTTCCCCCTCCTCAGCCTCGAGATGCAAAGGAACCCCCTCCAGCTAACCAAACCCTCCCAGAGCTCTCCCTTCTCTATCAGTTCGTCTTCCTTTCAATCCTCCTTAGATCCCACCAACTCCCAAGAACCCCATCCTAATCTCCTCTCCTCACAGATGGCGGCGCCTGCGTCGCAATGGTCGGCAAGGACTGCGTCGCAATAGCCTGCGATCTCCGCCTCGGCCTCCAGGCCCTGACCGTCTCAAACAACTTCCCCAAAATCTTCCAGTACGGCGATGTCTTCCTCGGCCTCACCGGTCTCGCCACCGACGTCACGACCGTCGGAGACCTCTTCCGCTACAAGGTCAACATGTACCGCCTGCGTGAGGAGCGTAACATCGCCCCTACCACCTTCGCCAACCTCGTCAGCAGCTCCCTCTACGAGCGCCGCTTCGGCCCGTACTTTGTCTCCCCCGTCGTCGCGGGCCTCGACCCCAAGACGGGCAAGCCCTTCATCTGCGGCTTCGACAGCATTGGCTGCATCGACTTCGCCAAGGACTTCATCGTCTCAGGTACGGCGTCAGAGCAGCTCTTCGGCATGTGCGAGAGCTTATGGGAACCTGATCTGGTACGTGGCATGGGAACTCCTTTTTCCAGAGCAGAGCAAGCAGAAACTAACGCAGGCCGTCACGCAGGGTCCCGAGGAGCTTTTCGAAACCATCTCCCAGTCGCTCCTAAACGCTGTTGATCGAGACGCACTATCCGGATGGGGTGCGCACGTGTACATTATTGAGAAGGACAAGGTCACCAAGAGACTGCTCAAGGGCAGACAAGACTAATTTTCGCGGGGAATTCGGTGTTTTGGAAGGAAGAACTCGATAGAACCGCTACAAATAAACGGTTTCTAACCGAGCCTGTACCAATAGATGGGCATGATCCACTATGAGATGGCTGCCGAAGCCTGCATGAACTAGACAAATGACTTTGATTTACATCCTCATTGTGTGGCTTTTGTGCCTGGACGTTGGCTGCTTTGGTCTATGTACAGCTCTGTGCAATATTGGCAGGGCTACTACTATGGTACAAGTGATCTATGATCTAGCTTGGGCTGACCTCTAACCATCTAGTTCTCCTTCTTTGCCTTGGTGAACTTGATCGCCTTCTTCTGACTGAAGTATGATCTCTCCACAGCCTTGAGGACCTCATCAATGAGGCTATTGGAAAAGTTAGCAATGGTGGATGAGCGAGTGAGAAGGGTGGTGAACTTACATAACAGGGGCGCTGATGTACAAGACCGCCTTCCACTCTAGCCAGTTCAAGGGAAGGATAGAAAACAGGTTCTGGAGGAAGGGAGTGTAGAGAAGGGCGAAGTGAAGAGCCATCGAGAGAGTGATGGCGTAGACAAGCTTCATGTTGGCCCAAAGAGGTAGTGACAGCAGAGACTCGCTCGAGGACAGCGCATTCATGGCGTTGAACATTTCAATAACGACCAGAATGGATAGCGACACAGTCGAGGCGGACTTTGCGGAGCTGTTGGAGAATATCTGGCAGCCAATCTCCGGGAAATCTGCAGAGCAGCGATGGAAACGGGAGAGGTGGTAGAAGCTGATCTGAGGACCCTCGGGGTTGTACATGAACCACCAAGCATAGCCAGCGACAGTCGCAACACCGACGTAGGTACCGATGACGAGGTAGCGGAAGAAGAGCCAGCCGCCAATGAGAGGCTCGTCACGCTTTCTGGGCTGGCGTTTCATAATGTCGTGGTCAGGAGGGTTGAATGAAAGCGCGGTGGCGGGAAGACCATCGGTGACTAGGTTGACCCAGAGAAGCTGAACGGGAATCAAGGCCTCCGGCATGCCAAGTGCTGCAGTGAGGAAAATGGAGACAACCTCGCCAATGTTGGAGGAGATCAGGTAGCGGATGAACTGCTGGGTGTTGTTGTAGATGGAACGACCCTCTTCAATGGCAACCTCAATGGTAGCAAAGTTGTCATCAGCGAGGACCATGTCGGCGGCGAGCTTGGAGACATCGGTTCCAGATCCCATGGCGACACCAATATCAGCCTTCTTGAGAGCGGGAGCGTCGTTGACACCGTCACCAGTCATGGCCACGACCTCTCCTTGTTGCTGGAGAAGGTCGACAAGCTTGGACTTGTGGCTGGGCTCGACACGCGAGAAGAGGGACGCGTTCCTGGCGGCATCGTTTGCCTCGCTTTCGCTCAGGTTCTCAAACTCTCTGCCAGTGAAACTCTTGCCCTTGAGGTCTTCATACTCGCCAAAGACACCAATCTGTCGGCAAATGCTCTCTGCAGTGTTACGGTTGTCTCCAGTGATGACAATGACACGGATTCCAGCATTCTTGCAGTGGAGGATAGAGGCCGCAACTTCCGGGCGAGGAGGATCAAGCATACCAACCAGTCCGAGGAAGGTCATGTTCTGCTCAATTTGGGCGTACTGTGCGGTGGACTTGGCTGACTTCAACAAGGCGTTCTCGCCAATGTTATCGACGCTGGCGAGGGCAATGACACGGAGACCACGGTTACCGTAGTCGACCACTTCCTTAGCGATCAAATCGGCGAGCTTGCTGTTCAATGGCTGGCGCTTTCCATTGGCTCCGACAAGAGTGTGAGAGCAACGTTCGAGGACAGACTCAGGGGCACCCTTAACCAAAAGCTTCTTCTCTTGGCCGTTTTGAACAAGGACGGACATGCTCTTGCGGTCTCTGGAGAATTCGTAGGTAGACAGACGGGGGAGCTGGCTCTCATACTGAGAGCTGGCGTAGTGGAGACAATCCTCAGGGTTGCTGTTTGACGGCGCACACGGTCCAAGTTTTTCAACAAGAACTCTGAGAGCGCCCTCAGTGGGCTCACCGACATTGGAGAAGGTACCTTTGGCCGCATCATAGGCGAGCTTGGAATCATTGCACACGGCCGCGACCTCGGTCATCTGGCGGACAGTAGCGGAAGAGCGGGTAAGATCGGTAACCGTCTCGCCTCTGAAAAAGATGGAGCCCTTGGGAGCGAAAGTGGTGCCCTCAACATCGTGCTCAACAAGGTCTGATCCGTTCTCGCTGATGTAGACAAGCTTGCTAACACTCATCTGGTTGGTGGTGAGGGTACCAGTCTTGTCAGAGCAAATGACGCTGCAACTTCCCAGGGTCTCAACGGACGGCAAGCTTCTGACCACGGCATTCTTTGCAGCCATCTTGCGAGTACCCAGAGCCAAGCAGGTAGTGATGACAACGGCGAGACCTTCGGGGATAGCGGCAACACCAAGGGAAACGGCGATCTTCAAGTAGTAGATGGCACCCTTGGTGAAAGATCCGTGGCTGGGGTCGCTGAAGTGAGGGATGTTGATGAGCCAGACGAGGATGCAGATGACCGTGATAACCTTGGCGAGACTGTCGCCGAAGTCGTTGAGCTTCTGCTTCAGAGGGGTGGGCTCGGAGATCTGGGCGGTGATACTCTCGTGGATGTCACCAATGGCAGTTTGGGAACCAGTCAAGACGACGACAGCCTTTGCGCGACCAGTAACAACAGTTGTTCCGGAGAACAGCATGTTGGTCTGGTCCTGCAATACAGCCTTCTCGTCCTTGACAACATGATCGCAGTCCTTGCCAACACTTTCACTTTCTCCAGTCAAGATAGCCTGGTCGACGTTGAAGCTGTTGCTCTCGATGGCGATAATACGGCAGTCGGCAGGAATGCGATCACCAATGTGAACGGAGACGACATCACCGGGAACGAGTTCTTCGGCCTTGACACGGGAGACTTGGCCGTTGCGGATGACGTTGGCCGAGTTGGCAGAGTACTCCTGCAGGGCGGCGATGGCTTTCTCGGCGCTGCTCTCTTGTGAGACACCGACGACGGCGTTGAGGATGAGAATGGTCAGGATCTGGAAATCGGCATCGTTAGCCGGGTAAAGTCTGGGCATTGTGGGTATTCGCATCCAAGATTACGTACCACTGCTGGGTCGACGAAGGCGCTCCAGCCTTCCTCGTTGTCGAAGAGTGCCAGAACGAAGGAAACAGCGGCAGAGCCGAGGAGAATGATCACAAGTTGGTCCTTGAATTGCTCAAGAATGAGTTCCCAGATAGGTGTCGGAGGTTCTTCGGGGATGACTGCGGACGGACGGTTAGCATGAAACTATCGTGGGTTTCGTATCGAGTCGCAAAGGTACTTACCATTCTTGCCATGCTTGGTACGCGAAGCAATGACTTGATCATCAGTGAGACCGGTCTTGGAGTTCACTCCCAGAGTCGAGAGGACCTTTTCGGTGGGCGAGGCGAATGCGCTCTCCATCGCGAAAGCTGCGCTGCGCGCGGGACGAGTCTTGTCGAGAACCGTCACTATCTAGCCGAGTTGCAGCGGCCGTCGGAGACTGCTGTCGAGTGAAGACGAAGCGCAGGGAGGAACTCTTCAATTGGTGTTGAAGAGAGAATGAGCTATCGAGATCCGAACCTTGTGGAAGAAAAGGTTAAGGATGTAAAGGAGGAAGGGAAGAAGGTGCTGGAAAAGTTGCGATCAAACCGCCAGCGTATCTTATTGCCGTTGCGGTGGGGCAGGAAGCTGAAATCGTCGCCGAACTCCCACTGGGTTTCCAATACGCTCTACGTGTTCGTTCAGTGGCAGGTTTGCCTAGCTGCCCCTTCTGGAACCTTTTTTTTTGCCCGTCGAGGAAAGATCCCGAGCTTGTCCCTCTCGGGCTAGTGCTGGTGGTGGGGGCCCCTGTAACAAGAAACAAGACTCTCAAGGTCCCAGCATTCACCTGTGCGTCCCTGGCCATATCTGTCCATATCGGGGACCAGCCACTGCGGCCCCGAGGCAAGAAAACGTGGGGCAGGGGCCAATTAAAACCATAGAATTGAAGCCGATAATCCGGAGCGTAGGGCAGAGTGGAGGGGAAAAGGGAAGTTCTTTGACGTGAACCTGGATACGATACCCGCCTAGCTGACATGATAAGCTTACTATGGTACACACTGGTGCGACTCCAGTGCTGACTAATTTTTGGAAGTGCCTGGCGTGCCTGCTTTTTGTTTTCGGCCTGAGTCCTCCGGAACACACCAGTAGCAGTGTAATGACATAATCTGTTTCTCACGTGACTAGCTAGAGGTTCCCGATCCGATTGAAACCTGCCGTCACCGTCTTGAGTGGACTGACACTAGGCCGCTCCGGAGCCACTTGGGCGCTCACGCCGAGACCGAGTCAGGGTTTAGCAACGCCGCCAAATGTACGGCAACCGGCCTGCAAGCATTGTATCGCCCGCATCTCTTGCGTGACGCAGGACCAAGACGTGGGCCTCGGAGGCGACTGACATCCACTTTGAAGTCTTGTGGTCTAGAGACCGGATCCCTCATGCAGCACAAACTGAGTAAGGTAGTTTGGATATCGAGAGACCAGCAGGCCACCGACACTCTTGTGCTAGGCGGCAAGAATAAATGTCCGGTCCAGATAGATGGAGAACTAGATCACTAGACTGGCGAGGAGGTCTCTTTGTCTCTCGCTCGCTTTGCCGCGCATCGAGACATGGCGCTGATGGGCCGCGGCCGCGGCCCGTCACCGCTCTGTCGAGTTTTTCATCTTCGGACACGCCATGGTGAACCAAGCCTGCATTGAGCTTGAGCAGGAACTCCGAACCGGCGGCAGCTTCACGCTCCGGCAGAACATGTGCTACGATGGCATCCAATTCGCGTCGACGACGCAAGATCCACAGATCTTGACCCGACAACGGTGTACATTAAAGACGCATTCTCTGGTCCGGCGTGCAGGCTGCATGTCGCAGCTGCATTCCTCCCGACCGGCTCGTTGGTAGATTCGCCGGGTGCGACTGTCCACCGCAGGTCCGTACTACGCCGTGACTTCTCACGAGAACGAGCTACCGTATGTAGAGCATGATCGTCGTCAACATTTGGAAGCCGGCATAGGAAGAACGATGAATGTTGAGTTCCAGCTCCGTGGTTCGGCCGGAGTCGTCCCTTCGGCCAACAGTCCGCTTTCCTCACATTGTCTATAGTGCCGTACCCGCTCCTTTCCTTCTTCTCCTGGCCCTCCCCATCAATCGCGTTGAAAGAGCTTTCCGGCCTTGGAAGCCTCCTTTCCCTCCTTCGTTCTAGTGACCCACGCTGGCTTTCCTCCCATGCCTGGACTAAGAAATACTACGCCGGCGACATCATCCTCCTCTGCTTCAACCCTCTCGAGCCTCCCACAGCTGGCAGTCCCAGCAAATTTGCATCATTCATCTCTTGGTGTTGATACCGCACATCATGTTTTGAATCCTCTTGGAACCGCTATTGCTTCCTTTTTTTGGTGTCTTGGAACCCAGTCTTACATCTTCTTTCTTGGACTTCGCAATGGCTTTGCCACCAGACTCTGCATCTCTTGGATCCTGCTCCCGTTCCAGTTCCGTCCGAATCAGCCGTAAGACAAGTTGCGCCACGTCGAATCCCCCATCTCCCGGCTCACAACAAGATTCCATCAAGTCTGACGAAGTTTTCGAAAATGTCGACCTTTCATCTGGTTTCGACGGTCTGCACATTAACGGTGTCGAGGCTTGGGATACTTTGAGCAGCATGGCTGCTTTAGGATTAGAGCCCAGCAACGGCGATTCCCACGACGATCTTGTTCCATTCCCCCGAATCTCAGTTGATGATAGCGACGACGACCATGAGCTTTCGGACTCGGACACGTCCTCCAAGCGAGGCCCCTTTTACAGATGGATGAGAACTCTTCATCGACGCGCCAAACAGCGACCGCGGCCTATGAATGGAGATGGTGCCTTACCTTGGAAGCTTCTGGATTCGGCTGATAGGTCAGCACTTTCTCGGAGGACTCGCCATAGGAGATCATCATCAGGTTCATCTTTTGGGTTCGTCGCTGCGGTGAAAAGTGCTAGTGTCAGTCTTGCTAGCGGCAGTGCTATAACACGCCCTTGGGGCAACAGTCGCCGCTCCCAGGCCTATTCCAAAACCGAGCGCAGCAGCAGAGGCTCTTTCACCGCGACCAGATTCTCAGAAGACAGTTGTCATGTCGATTGGCCAGCTCAGACTGATCCATTGGCGACTGAACGCGCTTTGCAGCGTAGACGCATCTTGGAGGAACTCATCAGCACCGAGGAAGGCTATATTGCGGACGTCCGCTTCCTGATGAATGTGCGTTAACACGACTGGCTTCAGCAAGATATTGCAGAAAGCTTAGAAGGCTAACTTTGATAGGTTTACATTACAATTCTCGCTTCTCTACCCACTCTGCCCCCAGGCCTTAGGTCGTCGATCAATCGCAATCTCACAGACATCGTCGAACTTCATGAAGAGTTGTTGGGCGAGTTGCACCGTGCAGTGCCAGACTCAGAGTACACACAGATGGAGATTCCGCTGTTGCTCAAAAAGCCCCCTAGCTGTAGACATCAGCGACTGAGGAGTCTTGATTCTGTTCCCGAAGACGACGACAGGGCTATAAGTTGGCTTCAGGAAGTTCCCGGGATGATATCTGAAGCACAGGTTGCCGGTGATGTGGCAAAGATATTCAGCAGGAAGGCAAGTGCTCTAGTCTAAGTTTTAGCTCGGCTGTGAGATGTTGCTGACCCTGCTGTTAGATGAACCGCTTCTTCATCTACGAAGAATATGGCGCAAAGTATGAGATGATGATCAAAGACGTTGCTTCGGCCCATCGGACAATGCCACAATGGGAAACCTACCAGCGAGGGATCGAGACACTGGCTTCATCATTGGGTTCCGCGAATAGTCACGCCGACCAGTCAAAGAAGTCACTGACTATTGGAGACCTTCTTGTCAAGGTAAGCGACATGGTGCTTCGAGTGTCGGGCATCATGCTGATGGATATCTAGCCCATCCAGCGTATCTGCAAGTATCCTCTGCTGTTTGCCGAACTCTTGAAGCACACGCCAGTGGCAGACTGTCCGAATTCCCACATGGAGGTCGAGAGCGCCCTTCTGCGATTGCGAGAGGCAACGGCCGAGATTAACCGGGCAACGAATGATAGTCGAATGAAGTCCACGCTGGAAAGGACCTGGGTTCTCCAGGATCGACTGGTATTCCCCGAACAAGTAAGTTGACGGCTCACAGCATCCACAAGTCCGCGATTAACAGCCCTCGGAAGAAACTTGACGCAGCTTCAAAGAACCGAATCAGGTCATTTGGCCATGTCGAGGTTTGTGGTGCGCTACATGTTTGCTGGCAAACCAAAGACGGCGCCAAAGGACAGTACATGACTTGTCTCCTCTACCACAATGTCCTCTGCCTAGCTTCGGCCAGCAAAGTGGACCAGATCTACACTATCCAAGCATGCATAAATCTGGCCAGCATTAAAATCGAGGAGACGGACAATGGGCGAGGTTTGTAGCGTTTCCTCACAAATGCCTGCGTATCTCTGCTTACCTTTCAAAGGTCTTCAATGCCACACGGCTCCATTCTCGTGGAAGCTTGTTTTCGAGTGCGACTCCCAGTTATACGAGATACTAATGACTGCCTGTTCGCCTCGAGAGCAAGAGGAATGGAGAAGCCGATTGTCGATTGCCAGAACAGGGGAGCAAGAGCAGATCGATCCTAATCTGTACAGCTCGATGTCTTTGAACCTGAAGAGTCTTGGAACAGTGTTTAGAAAACCAGGTTTGTTTTCATAATCAAACAAGTCTTTGTTCTATGTCGTTGACAGCTGTCCAGGCACTATTGCCCGCCGAATATCGATCCATCGTGCCACCACAGTCGGCCCAAAGTCGCCCTTGTGTCAGGTCATTTTGAAGAATACCAGCGTTATGCGAGACAATCCAGATGCCGCATCTACTGCATCCATCAATCGCTCCCAATCACTTCTCATAACGAATCCTCGCATCCCAGTCCTTGCACCTCCGCGAAGCGAGAGAGCTCGACTTGAAGCTCTCATGTCTGATATTTGGAGTCGAGATATTCTTCCATTCCCCGGTATGACTGGTCGATCTCGTTCTGAACATTTGGTACGAAGCTCGGCTAGTACAATGATGCGGAAGCTCAGCGTTGCAAGCATCGCCAGCTCCTTTGCGAAGAGGTCCAACAGCGTTGCTAGCATGGGGAAGCTCATCCCTGACGATGATGTGGGCGAGAAACAAGAAAACGCGCGCCACGGACATTCTTCCAAGCTCTGCAGAGCCGAGAGTTCCAACATTGAGCACGGTCCCGATGGTGAAGCTAATGAAACAACAAAGGCTCGATTGCCCAAAATCGACGACGATGTCGAGGTAATAAGCACGGTTAGCGCTCCGGCGACCCCGTTGTTGAATTCGGTCAAGATTCTTGTGCACGCAGATCCAGTCGAACAACTCCGGTTAGAACACAGTGGTTTATACTCTGTGGATGCGTTTTCATCAAGGCCAGCCATGTTGCGCACAGCGTCAGGAAACAACTTGCCCCGAGTCCGTCGAGACCAGATCACCGCTAAAAGGTCACCCTGCCCGTCAGAGAAGAGCGTCAGGGAGCATCAAACTCGGGCGCCAAAAGCACCCAGGCTGTCCCACAAAGCGTCGATGCGCTGGGGGAAGGTTGGTACATTGAACAGAGACGATTTGGTACAGGGGATCCGAAGCTTCTTTCGATGAACACCAGCCGAGATTTTTCGTCTTTCGTGGTATGAATTAATGGGCGAACTAGAACAGTTTAACTGACCTTGGATGCGAATGAAAGACGCTGAAGTCATCATCTGACGCTCCTTGGCTATCTTAATTGAGGGACTCTGGGGGGAGAAGCACCGAGTGCATATGGAGCTATTCTTAGTTCAGGTTGTTTTTATCGTCGAGTTTGACGAGAGTATAATGATACCCTTGCGTTAAATTGTTCATTACCCACTTCAAAAAGTTACACACAAAGATACACCAGATGATATCGGTGAGGCCATCGTAAGGCTTGACTCCCGGCAATGCCCCCCTCTGCAGATGTCCGTCTCCATGTTTGGACCTTCTTGGGACACTGGATGTCCAGCTCCCGATGCCAGCCCCAACATAAGGTACCTACATACCTACCTTAGGAAGCTGTTATTTGCCAGTGAGGTGACTTGCATTTATGTACCCCGGGACTCCAAGAGCGGTGCGGCGACGCAGTGAGGACGTGGTACCTTAGGCCAAACGCTTCCTTCCCTATCTGGATCATTCCAGCCGCAACCTGTGAACACCCCTTTGGCCTATTTTCCTTGGTCTGAGATTAGCGGTGACGTACTAGGTACCTTATAGTGGTGCGATGCAGGAACGCTCAGAGTTCCCGGTACCTAATGGCGACGTGCCTGGACCAGGTGGGCGATGCACGGAGCACATTGCTGCCCCGCTCCCTGCCTGGGCAAGCTCCCCAATGGCGGGGCAGTGATGAAAGGCAGTCGCGTGTTTCCGCACCTATGACGTACCTTCCAAATCACGAGCTTCCCAGCTCCCGCCCTCTCCTCCAAGCCCAGCTGGGCCAGCTCCCCCTCCTCAGGTCCTTCGCATATTAAAAGGCAGCAGCCTACTTTGAGCTCCATTTGGCCTTCTTCTCTCCAGATCAATCAATCAACCAAACAAAAACACCTTGAGATACCCGACGACTTTCGTCTTTCACGCACAAAACTATCAACCTACGAGACCTCCATTGGAGTTCATCAATCACTTACCAACACACTCTACACAACCACACACCACCACAACAACAATCAAAATGGTTCGCGGTGAAGCTTCCCAGACCAAGGTCCACTTCAAGGGCCAGGAGGACGACTTCATCATCTTCGTTGAGGATCCCGAGCTCTACAAGAAGTGGAAGACCGACAAGTCTGTTCCTCTGGCGCACTTCGTTTCCTCGTACAAGATCTTTGTCACGCACAAGTAGGTAGCAACTTCGATTCTCCCCTCTTCTTTTTGTCTACATTGACCCATTCGGCCAACATTCCATTCCGGGGCCGATTGGGTCCGAGGCCGGCCACGACCATGGTTTCGGCCTCTGGCATAGCGATTGAGTGACTGGACCTCTTGTTATCAGCTTCGAAACACGCTGCCAATCACCTCCACGGCGTACCCCGCATGACCACACTTACGCACGGCGGCTAACTCATTGAGCTAGGCAAGGTGCTCAGGGCCAATACGACACCGCTTCCAAGTCCACACTCGAGAATGAGTTTGGCACTAGCGTCGACGATGAGGTGATCAAGCAGATTCTTGAAAAGGGTGACACCCAGAACATTGAGGTAAACCATCCGTTAGACTCGTAGTATCAACCGAGATGCATTTGGTTAACAGTGCCCTCAACAGTTCTCCGACCGTCAGGGTCCCAAGAACGATTCACAGGGTGGCATGGTCGCCCACTAGAGGTCTTGCAACTCCCAGCCGTCTCGCGTTAGGGCAGACGCGAGAGATGGCAATGCCACCCAGGCTCGGCCGACGTCGTTTCCCAGAAGGCATATACCCCTCGCGCGTAACAACCGACGATTTTCTCGGACTCGACGTGCTTGTGGCCCAGGGCGTAGTTTGAGGCGTTGTGTTTCGGACGGTGTGAACAGCGATGGCAGTGAGGCATTGCGCTCAACGAAGCCTGCATAACAAAGACAATTCGAAAAAAGACGTCTTGAAAGGGAATATTAATCGTGTCTCTAATCAACCAATTTACATGCAACGGAGGATGATGGAACAGGTGTGACAACCTTACAAAAGTCTCCTTCGAGCCCGACAAGGGTTCAACATCAACGCCATGATCAAGCATGGGGACGATTGCATGGGTTTTACGTAGCGAATAACTAAATACGATCACCCGACTTCTCTCAAACGACTTCTTAGATCCTTGTACCTGACCACTGCGGTAAAACCACAAATGGACAGTAAATTAATGTCCAGAAGGTTTTCGGCGTAAACGCTGAGGAATGAATCGCCGCCACGATGTACCAAAAGCTTGGCCAGAAACTCAAGCATGCAGCCAAACCTGGAAGCTAGCCACGGCTACTGACTCTTGAGCAAGCTCTCGCAATACGCTTGTGCCGGGGGAAAGATCGAAAAAATAGCTTGAAAAGAGCTTGAAGAGAGCTTTCCAACAGCTTGATCAGGCTTACTTCATGCATATTGTCTACTATACGGACGGCTATTCAATCTACATACGGTTTTGATGTGTTCGGATATGTGCAAGACTGTCAAAGGCGGGGTGGAGTATTGGGAGGCCCCTGTTGGCTGTGTAAGGTAACGTTTGTTGAGTCCTTTTTTCTTTTCCTTTTTTGTCCCGCTCGTGATGTGGTGCGCCCCCGTTTCTAAAGTGTTTCGGGGAGCCGCTGGCAGTACCTGAACCTACACTACCACCACCTTCCTGAGAATATGCTTAGTAGTAGAGAGATCCTTGCTGGAGAAATATTTTCCCTCTTTTCAGTATCGCTGTAGCCTAAATAGCTTAAAAGTCCGACAATACAAACTCAATTCGGAAAGACAGGCAAAGGAGGCTCCGGGAGGGTCCGCGACTACCTATCTGCAAGAGCCCACGTCGACCGTGGGGCCCCAAAACTCAAGCGGTGCTTGAGGGTTGAGATGACGCTCGAGCAGGCCATGGAAGATTCTCATGAGAGCTCCTGCACGGATAGCTGTCGTGGCCGGGAGCAAGGCGTACGGAATCGGGATTGCTGCTGTCGTGGAAAGCGGACTTGCGACTCCTCGGGAGGAATAGACTGACTTGTTGAGCTCAAGTTTTACGATAAAGAGGCTCTATTGAGACCATTGGCCCCTCCTCCCCACCTGCTGCTGTGGCTTTTTGACATCTTAAGAACAAATTGTACAAATCACTCATCGGCACAACAAAACCTCCCAGAAATCCTAGTTTCGCATTCCGTCCTAGTTTAAATAAGGTAAGTAGTGGTACAATGGCTCCTCTCAATCATCGCAATGCTCTCGAACTTGGAATCGTGTGTATGCAGTGGTGTTTCAACGAAAAGCAGCGCTGCTCTCCTTACAGAAGCATGCGTCTGGGGTCTTCAATGTACTCCTTGACCTTGACCAGGAATTGCACGGCTTCCCTTCCGTCAAGAAGGCGGTGATCGTAAGTCAGCGCCAAGTACATCATGGGGCGAATCTCGATCTTGCCGTTGACGGCCACTGCGCGATCCTTGACTGCGTGGAGTCCGAGAACGGCAGTCTGGGGAAGGTTGATGATGGGGGTTCCCATGAGGGAGCCAAAGACACCACCGTTGCTGATGGTGAAGGTACCGCCGGCCATGTCCTCAATGGTCAGCTTGTTGTCGCGGGCCTGCGATATCTCACTGTTAGCGTTGAACCTTGATGACGAGTGGGAACCTCATACCTTCTTGCCCATGTCGGCAATGGCCTTCTCGATGCCGAGCATGTCCAGGGACTCTGTGTTGCGTACGACAGGGGTGACGAGACCCTTCTCGGTAGCCACCGCAACGCTGATGTCGACGTAGTCGCGGTACACAATAGTGTCGCCGCCGTTGGGGCCCTCGATGGAGGCATTCACGGCGGGAATGTCGCGCATGGCCAGAACACAAGCGCGAGAGAAGGCACTCATGAAACCAAGCTTGACGCCGGTCTTCTTGAGGACGTCGTCGCGGTACAGCTTGCGGAACTCAATGAGGGAGGACATGTCAACCTCGTTGAAGGTGGTAAGCGAAGCCGCTGTGTTCTGCGATTGCTTGAGTCTTTCGGCGATTCGGAGGCGCATGCGGTTCATTTTCACCTGCGGGAAAAAAAAAGTTTAGTTAGCTTTGTTGCTCAGGGGATATAGAACGTGCAGGAGTTGCAGGGAAACCATACGCGACGTTCCTCACGGCTACCAAAGACCGGCGCGGCGCTGGTTGCCGACTCCTTCTCGGGGGCGGGGGCGGGTTTTGATGTCTCCTTTGCCGGCGCAGCGGGCTTGCTGGCAGGCGCATCCTCTTTAGGCGCCTCCTTCTTAGGTTCCGGCTTTGATTCTGACTTGGAAGGCTCTGGTTTGGATTCGGGTTCCGACTTCGTCTCTGACGCTGGTTTGGCGTCGCCGGAGCTGGGTTTCTCGCCTCCAAGCTCCAGCCTGACGATATCCTGGCCGACAGTGACGGTGTCCTCCTCGTTTACCAAGAATTCCTTGATCGTGCCGGCCTCGGGAGCGTTAACAGCGACATCGATCTGTGCAACAAGAGAAGGAGTTGTGGTCAGTAACGGTAACGTCATTGCTTCGGGTATTCCGGATGGACAAAGCTACCTTGTCAGTCTCGATAGTGGCGATCTCCTCGTCCTGCTCTACAAAGTCGCCAACTTGCTTAGACCACTGCTTCAGGGTGCCTTCGGATATGGACTCGGCCATCTGCGGCACTTGGACGATCTTGTCGGCATAGCTGCGGACGTGCTGCATCATTTGGGGAAGCTGCAGGGGAAGTGCACGCGGCTGGTACCGGCGCAGCGGCACGGAGCGCGCAGTCGCGACAAGTCTTCTCGAGAGCATCGTGACGGGTGTGGTTGATGATGTGGGTGGAGAAAAGGAGTTGCGAGATGAGCGTGGTTGTGTTTTCTGTTTTTTGGTTGTACTCTGGTAGGCCAGTCACATCTTTGAGGGTGACCCACAGGTTGGACGGGAAATCGAGGAGCATCGGTAACTGGTCCGGGCAAACCGTAGCCGTCACCTCTGCTTTAGCCGCCTTCGTATACCCGTACCCGAAAATAGTCTCTTCTTCGACGAAAATTATACCCAAAGGAAAAAAAAAAAAAAAAAAAGGAAGAAGACATTCCAAGGACGTCTGCCTAACGAGCTTCCGGAAAGCATACGCCATAGTTTGAATTTCTTCCCAAAGAAGTTCTTAAGTTAGTTGAGAATTTAATCACGTAGAAAGAAAGGCTCTGGTAGAAGGGAAGCAAGAACGTACAGAGGAGCTGCTGCAGCTATGCGGCCCACTATTTACTTGACTAGGCCCAAAGCGGATGACAGCTGCATTGTCCATAGCCAGGTGCCGAGTACGGGCTCTCAAATCGAGACTGAAATGGTCGACGTGAGGCAAGCACTTGAGTGGGCTCTCATCACCCCTCTGATGCCTCGCATTTCCTTCACCATCTCTCGACCACCGCTCAAACTCTGAAAAGGTTCGTTGTCTAGATGCTCGTTGTGTGTTGGTCCTCTGGTATATTCAAGACCTACCTACCTCGTTACTTTATATTATGGTCATCCACAACTCTGTGGGTCGCATGACGCCTGAGAAGAAATCTTGGTGCTACTCATGAACCGCCGGTGCTCTTGGCTGCGGATGTAAAGTATGAGAGAGGCCATGAGCCCCATCACGGGTCGACAGCAACCTTTTCCCCGTCTTCCCTTTCCCAGTTGGTTAGTCCGAGGAGATAATCTGAGACGGATGAACCCCATGTCACCTATACCATATGTCACCGGATGTTAAGCATACTTGCCGAAATTGCCGTCACATCGTGTGTCACTTCATGAAGATGGAGCGGAGGGAAGAGCAAAAGGAGGAGGGACCCATGGTTGTTCTGGTGAATTTTTGTCAATGTCATATTTTTTTTTTCGGTCTTGATATTAGATGTCGCATTGGCAGCTTTGATCTCTATAGACCAAGACCACGTCTTGTGACAGCGTTTTGGAAAGGCTATTCAGGCAAAATCTCTCTCAGCGTCCCTATTTCTCCTCCATCTTTCCTTCTCGCGTCATCCCATCCCCGAAAGCCAGGATCTATCCCGAGATGCTCTTGAACCAAGCTTCGGGATGATACAATGTACCCTCCAGAACATGGGAGGTGGCATGCTCCCAAATGGAGTTGCCAAGGAGCCTCCTGTCTCTAATCCTGCCTCTCCCCGACGGACCCATGCCCTGGTCCACGCGCCACACACAAACGCCAGCCCCCTGCAGCGCATGTGTGTAAGTCCATAATAAGCTGATTCGAAACAGGATGAACGACGACGATGCTCGGCTATTCCATCCCACGTCCGCCCTCATCCACACACAACACCACCACCACCACCACCCCTTGCTACGAGAAAGCATACCCCCGTTTTGATGACTTTGAGAAGAAAAAAGGTTGATTAAGGTTATACCGTTATCGAGCCGCCATAACCGAGAGTTGAGGAAGAGTCATGTAAACCTTTGTTGTCAGGAATAACGCCGACGCTGGATGCCGCGATACCGTTTGTGATCGTTATAAACGTGTAAAAGAAAAAGAAAAGTTGTCATAATTTGCTCGAGGAAAGAACGGTGAGGTTTCGTTGGTTTTCCCGAGTTTGTCTAGACTTGCTCGCCATCGGGTATACGGTAGTCTCTCTGACAGGTCAATGTACCGTGCGAGGACGAGACGGTTGTATCCGCGGCGAGAAGAGGCGAGCGCGGTTTACACGCGAGGGCCGTTGCGGCCTCTTTGAGGAAGTGTCCAGGGCTTAGCGCAGATAATCTGGGTGCCGAGTTAGCAAGAAAGCTTGGGTGATGTCAGATTGGAAGCATCCAGTCATACCTCTCCTTCGCTGTAGGCCCAAAAGTAAACGACTAGCCCGACAATGTAGTAGAGAGCGGAGTTGGTACCCTGGTAGATGAGGGCGGCGGCGAGGGTGGTGAGAGGGAGGATGATGAGGCGGAACTCAAGACTGCGGTGGATAGCCGAGCCGGCGATTAATCCCAAAGGCCACTCCAGGGCCACCATGAACAAGGCCATGATGAGATTGATAATTTGTAACACAGGCACGGGTTTGACAGCTGGGTCCAGTGTTTTGGTCAAAAAGTCCCAGAAGATCTTGGGCCAGAAGAAGCCCTCGAGAGCAGCTGCAAACTGGTCTATTCGCACGCAGTTAGTATTGAAGATGCTTTGGCCCTCATGGAGGTCTCCAACTTACAAGCTGCCGCACTCATAACGATGAGCCGAGCCCAATGGTTCTTAATAAGACGACCCATCCTTCTCGATTAAAAAATGTTGCTGACTTTTCCGTGGAACCTTCTTTTCCTCTCTCTTTCTGATTACTCAGTTGTGCTGCGAAATCTTTTGAATCCCTCTTTTGCCTGTTGCGTCGGTGCCTGTGTTGCGCCCTCGATGTGTCCTTCCTCTTTTCCCAAACAACCCGTTGAACCAGCGAATGAAAGGAACGAAGGCGCGGTCGTCGAGATCGAAACCCTCTCTTGCGAATAAAACGGGTAGTGGTGTAAAAGGCGACTGGGTCGAAAGGCAAACCGTGCAACGGCGAAAGGAAAGGAATAGGTACCGGACCTGCGGGGTGGATAAAAAAGAAGTGAAGGCGAATGAATCGAAGAGTGTCGATATTAAAAGAAGGATACCGACAGGCTAGTGCGCAGCGCTGACGAGGAAAGAAGAGAAAGTCAAGAGGAAGGACAAGATGTGTCAACCCAACAACGAGGCGGGGGAGGGCGACAGATCTATATTGAGACGAGAGAGTCGGGATGGATGAGACGACTTGGACTGAAGGGTAAGGGTAGACCAGACCAGGGTGCAGATGCTGGTGTGTGCCTGGTTGTGTGAGAGGTGGAGGAGTATGTGGGCTTGGTCCAGCCCAGTGGGCAAGACGCCGAGCCGCACAGAAAGCTGGTTGAGGCTTGTATCAGGATGGGCCCTGGGTTAGCTTGCTGGGCAGGGTATCAGTATCGGGTGTTTCTGGCTCGATGCTGGAGCGAGTTCTCTTGAGAGCCAGGTTCGAGCAATCTGATCTATGATGACAGCGGGCATCCGAGCGGCATTGAGACGTTTCTTGTTGCGGGAGGGGTCTTGGTTCTGCTATAGCCCAGCCAGGCAGAACTAGGAGGCGAAGCCAGGGGTCAGGTAGGCGTTGGCGTCGACGTTGACGATGGTGATGGTGGTGGTCAGTGGCCAGCAGATGGGGGCAGCGGTGACGGCATGTGATGTTCGTGGACCGGGATATTGTGAGATCTAAAGGCTGAAGCTCGAGACGTTGAGGCTCTGTGGGAGATATCCTCCTAGTGCCGGGAGACCGTGGTGAGGTAGGGGGTATGAGGCAGTAGTCGGGATGGTGAAGCGTTGTGGTGGAGTCTCCGGTACGTGATGTTCGTCAGGGATCTGTGCTCTATCGCCCCCGTCGCATGAAGGTTGTTTGATGATCAGACAGGACGGCTGTCAGGGACACTTGTGAAGCAAGGAGGTTGAAGAGGGACAGAAACGACGGATGGTCGCACACGCGAAAGATGGAGGCAGACGAGTTTTAAGAAACGCCAGCTTTTGGATGGGAGAAAACCGGGGTGCGTGATCTGGTCGGTCCATCTAGGCGGGATTGGATGCAAGAAAGAAGTGCAGTGCAGAAAGCGGCGCAGAAAGCGGCATCAAGCGGCATCATACGTCCGTCCGTCTGGCATCGCAGTGTTACGGCGCTACTATACCCGCCCGACCCAGCCACGGCCATGGCCGAGCCATGATCTCAGTCGAGAGCCAGTTGAAAGTGATCACACAGGTCTTGGAGACTACGCACTAGAGGTAAGTCGGCCTGGCCCCCCTAGGGGGGTTGAAGCCGTCACTTGACTGCTCACTTGACTGCATGATGGGGATATGCGTGGGTGAAGGATGTAGGTGGGCGGGTACGGATGCACCGTTGACCGGGATAGGTACGCGAGACCGCGGTGAGACTGAGAGAAAGAGAGAGAGGGGGGGACATTGTTTCCTGCAAGCAATATACGCAGTGGGGGACGAGGCGATGCGCGGGCTAGGCGAGTTGAGCATTGGTGTGTGTGAATGGCTCGAACAGTACTCCGTAGAAAGAAATCCAATGCCAATGTGAGGTGGCCATGGATATCAATGGTTCGGGTGAGTGACGAGGGGGTCGAGGAAAGGGTCGAGTGACAGAGATGGTTAACGCATCGACGTGATTGGACCCGTACGCACAAGTCGTGGGCGGTTAGAGAATGAGCTCGGGGCCAATGAGACCCCTTGCAGCCTCTCCTCTGGCAGGCGAGTATGGAGCGCACCTGCCCCCTGGCCCCATGGGACGGGACCAGGGGTGAGACTGGGGTCGTCTGGTGTACCGTCAGATCATCGCATCCCAGCGGTGGAAGGGACGAGATGGATACCTTTTGTCTCCCTAAGAAAACGCAGCAAAGCCAAGTACCTTTCCCGTCATCCCAGCTTTGCCCTCGCTTCTTCCTACAATATCTTACGAACCCTACCTTACTTGCTTCCCCCTGGCGAGCCACGGACAGAAGATGGATGAACAGCAGAACAGCACAGCGCACCTCATATCAGCAGAGGGGAGACACTCCCAGCAGGCCATCTAGGTACTATTCTAGCAGTGGGCGAGTGCCCTGTAAGCCCCCCAGCCTCCAGTGATGCGATGTGCCAACCTAGGCGAAATCGGGCGTGTTCTTCCACCCACTTTTGGAGGAGAGGAATCGATGTGGTCGATTTAATTAATCTAGCTTCGGCCGTTTCAGCAAATGAGAATGCAGAGAAATCTGTGATAGGCAAGTCGAACAGGATGATTAACAGGCTAAAAGACACAATACCCGCCATTGTCTGTTTCCGAGCACTTTACCACGGCAGCAGCAGTGCCTAAGAAAAGCATCGCGGTCCGACTGTTCATGTTCTACATAGTATTCTAAGTACCTATGCGTACTTCGTACAGCGTCGCCTCGTGAGGCAAGCACCCAAAAGTACGGATACATCCCACCTTGGGTCAGAAGGGACGTCTCTTCGAGGGATGCCGCACGAACTCTTCTGATCGTCCAGATGGCGTCGAAAGCGTAACAGAGATCGCGCACCCACTCGACTCGACAAGACGATACAGCCCAGGCCGCCCCGAACTTCAGATCAGAAGAGATTTTACCACTCCATTCCCAATTCCCACCCTGAGTTCATGCCATCTGATCCTCTGCAAAGATCTGAGACGGCTGATCAAAACCGCCTCAGACGCATCCAAGTTCCAGAATGGCTGTGCTGAGGCAAAGCTGGTTTGAGAAGATCAGACGGCTGCTCGTTGTCCGGTTGCAGTCATCATCTCGTCCGACACCCAACCCTGTCGACGACTGGCCCCCCTGTCCGAGGTGGACAACCGACCCTGGTCCCGGTGGCTCCAAGAAAGTCCCCTTCTGGCTGGAGGCTGGCAAAGCTCTGCATGCCACATGGGAAGTATTGACAAGGATCGGACTTTTCTTTCTTCTTTTTCTCTCTGTTCCCTGCTCGTCTGCTCTTGGGGGCCGTCGCATACCCCACTGCGGGCACGCTCTTCACCGTTGTCGATGACGGGAGACTAGTGTATTCGTACGGCGCAGCTACATAGTAATGGAGAACTATCAATCGATGCCCGGCGACTGTACGTAGCTTCCTTGGCTTTCCTCACCGACCGACCGAGATGCCAAACTGAATATCTAACTCCAGTCGCTCGCTAACATTGTTAAAAGTAACCAGGCCTTATTGTCGGAGCTGCGAGTTGACGGCGCGGAAGACAACCGAGGAAAGATGGCGGTGTCGTCTTGCTCAGCAAACCTGTAGACCGCATGAACGCCTGCCTTCCCAACGCCTCTGGTCTCACAGAGCAGGCCCCCGCTCAGTCTAGTCGATGTCGTCTTGACCCGATCAACAGACGACTCGGGGCAGTGAGGATGAACTCTGCACTTCCGACTGAGAACAGACCACACTAGGGACTGTGACGTTGCCATCAAAACCTGTCAAGCAACCCTTACCGACAGAACCTTAAAGCTGGAGAGGAGAAGGGCACCAGATTGTAGTCTGGGAGGTGGCTTTGCTCCCGCTACCAATGACGCTCAAGTCTGGGCGTCTTGCTGGCTTACCCCGTCATCGGCGCAACAGGACCGAGCGTCCTGACTCTTAAGATGGTCCTTTTGGGATGTAAAGCCGTTATTCTCAACAAAGCGCCGAGATAGACTGGCTGGCACCGTCAGCTTTCTGCGGAAAGTGCCCGGAAGACGATGCTGACAGCTCTGATCGACCGTTCGAGACTAAGCCTTGGCGTGGAGGGTTCATACTTGAGAGTGCATGTCGTTCTCTTTCCCCTCACCTTGGCTGCTCGTGGTGCCACAGTATCAGCCTCTCGCCGCCAGTCCCGCACCAGAAAAATCCTCGGTGTCAACGGTCTTGGCGTGGGCAATGAATCCTTGTGTATCACCGACGTCTCCAGAGACGCATGTGCGGAATGTGCTCTTGGGTCGAGCACGGTGGACTGCATGCTGCGTGCTGTCCGCCGATAATAGCAACTCGCTATACTTGCTACTTGCCCGATTCAGCGTTTGTCACCGGCTGCTGGGTTGTGAGGATTCGAATCGAATCGATAGTTTCCAGCCACAACCCCAAGCAACGTGGCCAGAAAACTGCTCATGTCGAGAGTCGCTTCGGCAGACAAGTTGCTGGCCTGCAGGGTCTTATTTGAGTCTTGTTCAATGCCAAGTGTGCAAATGTGCACTCTCTTACCGATGTGACAATGTGAGTGCCTGCACCATATCTCCCGCCCATCCGCTCCTCTACATCGCAACTGCTGTTCGATGAAGACTAAAAATAAAAGTATTGGCGAGACCAGAGGAGGTGAACCACCCGCCGCTAAGGTACCTAACAATGAGGTGTGTTCAACTCTATTTAAGAGGGCGGTTCGGCGACGCGGCTTATTGGTTCCCCTCGCAGGAACCCACATGGCGGATACCCACCCTCTCATGGGGCCTGGCCAACCAGCAGCGCTGGCACTTCCGGTTGAAGGAGTCGTCGTCACTTGTGCTACTGCAACCGCCGGGCATCAATCACAGCATTATTGATTTCGCTTCACGCTGGATGCCGAAGTCTGGAGTCTGGAGTCTGGAGTCTGGACTGACGAATTTTACAGTTCACCCTACAGAGGCGGTCAGTTTGCCTCAATTCCACTCTGGACGGGCTCCCTGCACTCAGAGTCCGGAGCCAGAAATAGATTCTCCATGGGTAGATTGTTCTGGCAGCATGGCACCACGGCAATGGCTGGCGAGATCTGCTCATGCCATGCAACACCAGTTGTCCCCACCGGATCAATTCGACCGAGAGCTGCTTACACCGACATCGCCAGGCGAGGATCCGACATTGGTTGCGCGAACGAAGCGAAGCGATGGTCTCATATCGCAGCTAGCCCCCTCGTCGCCTTTAAAAGTTGTTTGTCTCTTATGAAGGTAGTTTAGTGCTAGCGGTTTTGATAAGCCAAAGTTTGAGCTCTTCCCACGAGCACAGTTCAGCAGACAGATAAGCATATCTCCCAGCGTCCAATCCGAGCTAAGCGCCTCGTCGACAAGCTTGTGAGCGATATAATGGCTAGTATAGCGCAATATGGATGCAATAACGGCGACAATATGGCTGCAATGTGGAAGCAATATGGGAAGCAAAATGGGAAGCAATATGGGACTGCCCGCCTCCTTGCCCTGGGTCCGGACGGCATTAGAACTCCCCTGCCGGGTTAACCAGTCATTCACCGTCAACTTTTGCTTGTGGTTCGGATGCGGTGGTCTCTGCGGGCACGACTCGGTGATCGGGTGACGAGTGCCGTGCTGAAGCCACCATAACATGTGTTCCTGTGTCGGTTTTCCAGGTTTCACCCCCCCCCCCATCAACCCGGTTCCTGAGGGAACCAGACCCTTGGAGGGGCACTGCAATCCCCACCTCAACGTCTTTTGCATGACAGCGAACACGCGAGAGGATGAGGGGGAGGGAGAGAGGTGGGACCCAAAGAAAACTTCTAGAGCTTTTTCGACATTGTGCAAGATTGACGACGCTCCCAAGAGGCGGGAATATTGATTAAGCGTGTCAAAGGACCATGGAACAACCATACTGACAATCATCAACAATCGGGTGAGAGATGGTAAGGACAGAGATTGACCAGTGCGTGCTTCAAATTAGCGCTTGCTCGCTTTTCTACACGGGTGTCACAATGCGACACCTTTATCGACCGTTGAAGCCGATCGATCCTACCTCTGATCAAACGTAGACTTTGCTGGAACAACCCCTCTTCTTCCCATCTCTCTTCATTCCTCTGATATTCGTCAAACCAATCATGATAAGAACAAAACCGACAGGGGCCCTAGAATGGCTTTCCCTGATCAGCACGGCTGTTGAGCACAGCCGGGAAAGGAGGGGGAGGCCCAAGTCGTTGGCTTGGTAATGGCTGCGACGCTTTCCCACCCCACGACATCAAATGCTTCACATTTTCTCTTCCTCCCATGGCCAGGGAGGGGCCAACCATACGAACCGACACACACACACACACACTCACGCACGTACCCATGGTCCGGCTTAGCCGTCAGACGGTCAGAGAAATCAAGAAGACGCAAGCCCACGCACGGATCCTTGGGGACCTACCTTCTTCATCCCGTCTTGTTGTAATACTAGCGCGTTGTGAAAATTTTGGCAGGAGTCCCAAACGCCTCTTCCGCGGTTGTCAGTGTCAGCTGGTCTTTTCTGGGGCGCGAGCGACTGTCAAATCCCATCTTTGGGAGGAGAACCGTTTCCTCTCATCCTTACCCCCCTTCTTTCTTGGGCGGTTGTTGGTTCGGTCTCACGGTCTCTCAGAGTTGTCCAGAGTTGTCAAAGCCTTCCCTCCAGTAGTCCGAGGCGCCTCCCCACAGCTTGACACAATGACATCCATCGCCTTGAACGGTCAACCACCGGCCGGCCCCCTTTCGACTCGTCTCATGTCTACCCTGGGTGATGCACACGGAACACAGCCTCCCCGTGTCTGCTTTCCCCATTCCCCCTATCACGATATTGCGCGGGCTGAGCAATCGATCCTGGCAATTGGTTCTCCTCCTTCTCTCCATACCTAGTTGACACACGTCAAATGACGCAAGAGACCGGATAACGAGATGCCATCCGAAAAAGCCCAGCATCCATCCCACCGTGATCATCTCCTCTCCACTCATCATGGCCTCAAGGCATCGCAAACAGCCAACCCTGCTTACAGCTGCCCCCAATTCCCACTGGATATCCTTCAAGTGAGGGCCAACTTCTCCCGCGCCAGGAACGAGAGAACCCGTGCGCCGTCCATCGGACCCAGCAGGTCCAAGATTCGCGCCCTGCCCTGCTCCGTGTCGGCGAGGGCGGCAACCTCGCGTGGGGACCGGCCCAATTCGCTGAGGAGGTTGGCGCTGTGTTCCGGGAGGGGCCCATTGCCGCTGGCCATGTGCTGGAGGAGGGAGACGGGTGTGGCTTGGTCTCCCGAGGAGATGGTGCCGGGCTGTGTTGGGCCGAGGGAGGTTTGGAGGGTCGTGAGCGTGGACGGGAGGGCTGTGATTGAAGTAAGAGGGAGTAGGGGCAGATCGAGCTTGTCGAGGATCCTTGTGAGGTTTTAGTTAGTTGTATGTACGCACGTTTGTGAGGATGGTCGTGATGATGAAGTGTGTGTGTGTGTGTGTGTGTGATTGTCTAGTGGTTGTTGACTCTCCCACTTACTCAATTTGCAAGTCCATGAAAGCCTCCATCGGGTCCTTGGCTTGTCCGGCGACAGGATGGAGGAGGAACATGATGGCTACGTCGCGGCCTCCGTTGAGGTTGTAGAGTCGCTCTAGACGCTGCTCGGTAGCTTGCGTACCTACGTCTTTTGGCGAGAGGAGGACAAGCCGGTAGGTCCGGTCTTGGGAGACGGGGAGGGCAATGTCGTGCGTATTTAGTCTACTCTCTTGTTTATCGGGTTGTCAGTGAATGGAGACGAGGGAATATATTACTCAACATTGTACCTTGGAATCGCGATGTGCTACTTATTAGGAGAGGGATCGCCGGTGTCCAATCTGGACGCTGACGAAGGGAGGAGCAGAACATGACGCGGTTCGTAGGAGTTCTGAGTGATGGTGGTGGTGGTGCTTGTCCGAACCACGCTCAATCTGAGTCTTTGAAATGTTTTAATTGTCTTGTTTTTTTATGTTACTTGGTAAATTTCTACGTGAGGTGAGTCAAATGTTTAACCTGGCGATGGCAAGAGCTTCCTCTCCACTCCTGCCATGTTTCCTTGGCCCTTTCCGAGAGTGAGGTGGCCTACTAAATCCTCGCCAATTTGAATTACACGTACCCGTATAAGATAGGTACAGCACGGGGATACATGTCGCCCGCTAGATGGTATCATGATAAATCGTACAAAGCTCTCCCCTGTTTCCCACCCTTTTACTAAGATAGCGACGCGGATATACAAAAGCCTTAATGCCGCCGACGCAGTCTGCGTCTGTGTCTCTTACGTCTGCGTCGGCGCCGGCAGCAGCTGCAAGCTCGGCAACAAGGGCTTCTTAGTCTTGGGGTCCCTCAGCTCCTTGAGAGCGGCCTCCAGGGCCTGATACCTCTCAGTCCGCTCCGCCTCCTTCTGCGAGAGCTCCTCCTCCCGGCGGGTCAGCTCCTCGAGCCTGGCGTCGAGAGCCTTGATGTGCTCCGCGTTCTGGTCGGGTTTCTGCGACGACTTCCAGTACTCGTAGAGAATGATGGCGCTCGCGACGCCGAGGATGAAGGTGTCGCCGATAACGTCCGCGAAGAGGTCTACGGCCTTGGCCTCGGGAAGGGAGCGGAACTTTCGTCGCCAAACGCTCTTGAACCTGGGCCGCTCCTTTGTCGAGCTGGTACTGGTGGTGGTGGAGGAGGAGGAGGAGGAGGAGGATAACGACGACGAAGAGGCGGACGCGGAGGCAGATGTAGAGGTCAAGGGTATCGGTTTCGTGAGATCGGGGTTCTCGGCTGCGAGCTTGGCCTTCTGCGCCTTGGCCTCCTCCTTCTCTACCTGTTCTTTCGTCTTGACGGTCGCCGCCTCGGCTTTTTCTTTTGCGCGTTGCTCGGCGTCTGGATTGCGTAGGAGGGCCACTGACAGGCGCATGTTGAGCTGGTGGATATGTTGGCCGTAGCGGGCGGCGAAAGCGCGGAATTTGGGGTGGTCGTGGGCTTGGGCTTTTATTTGGTTCTGTTGGCGATGTCAATATTAGCTTCGTTTCCGGGAAGGATGGGACGTCTTGAGGGGAGTAAGGCAATGACTGAGAATTTCCAACTTACGGCGCCATACTTGGATATGTGCCGCACAAAGAGTGCGGCGAGCTTGAAGAGAGGTAATGGTACCATGGTGGGGTTAATTTTCGAGGGCCGAAGGAATGATGGAAGTGTTGGTTGGGAGAGAGCTCCGGGAGCTCGGTGCTACTATGCTTGGCCTCGTCTTGGCAGTCTGTTTTCCCTGTCAATTCGAAAGGGTATGGTCAATTGAAGGCCAAAAAAAGCTAGAGAGAGCTATTGCAAAGGTCGGCCATATTCAAAAGTCATTTGATGTAGCAAGTCGGGTTTACTAGAGCTCACTCCAGGCAGAAGACGTCGACGTTCAGGATTGGGGGGCTGTCAGAGGGGAGGAACAAGTCGGAGCACGCTGATTTGATATTCCGTTTCTTTCCATCTTCGGAGCCGACAGGGTCCACCAGATCCCGGCCAGCCGAGTGAGACTGGTCCTCGAGCTCCGAGTCCGAGCTGAGCTGTCTGTCGGCATGATCATCCCGCCAATTAGCTTTTGAAGATGAAATCGGTTCTTTAGTAATGCTAGATGAAGTCAAATAAATTGGCCTGAACTGATGAACACTTCGTATATGTCACCAGTTGTACGTGCAAGTAAAAACATGTCGACATCGCCAGGGCGTTGAAAAATGATCAATTGGTGCAGTGTGGTGGCCCGTCCAAGCTTGCTTAACTAAGGCAATCACTGTCAGAAAGAAGACGTCCGTTGTGGAGTAACATCGGCCAGTCTTAGTTGTTCCCCACATCGCTTTCAGTTCGTAGTTTCCCAGGCAACGGCACGCGAAGCGAAGGTCAACAGCGGCGGTGCACACCAACCGGGTCCTTCACTCCACCCCCATCACCAAAAGTTTACGTTCGTCTCAACGGCACAGCATCCCGACAACTGCTGATTTCCCGGTGTGTTCTCTGCGACGTACTCGTCTCGTCAGCAGTCGTGAGTTCGCATTCGCTATTGAATTGCCTGCGAGCTTCGTTTTTGCATTTTCTGCACATGATCTTCTTCCGAGTCTGGTATGTAAACAATCCTCGTCCGTGTTGTTCCTGCTTGCCTTGCCCGCTCGGTTCTGGTCTTTTGCGCTTGAAGATGGGGATGACAGCACATGGACTTTACTTCGTCCGTTCTTTCCAAATCCTCGACAGTGCAAACTCTCATCATGATCCATTCATCCACGGCATTTCCCCCAAGTGTGCTGACAATTGTCTGCAATAGGCCTTTCCTCTACACCACCCTGGACCGACCTTGAGATCGCAGTCCGGCGCCCGTCGTTTTTGAGAGCCATATCCCTCTCAAAACTGCATCGATTACTAGAGAGTCCGAGGCCACAGCCATGGCCCATAGACTAGTAGCGAAAGGGGGCCTCGATTTGGAGGCATTGTCGCCTAGGGACGCCAACGCTCAGCGTATGCCCAAGGCCATTGAAATGAAGACGTCGAAACCGGTCGTCCAGCTCAAGGCTGCAAAGGACAAGGAGCCACCACCACAGCCGCCCGCGAGTATCGAGGAGCCTCCGGCCAATGACCGTCCCAATGGAGCTGTCTACCAGGTCGGGAGAATGCTCGGCAAGGGTGGCTTCGCCGTGTGCTACCAGGGGTACCTCATGCCGGAGCGCAAGAAGTACGCGCTGAAGATCGTGCGGAGTCTGATGCCATCCAAGATGCAGCAGAAGGTCAGCGAGCCTCTTACAGTTCCACACAATTTGCCAGGCTCAAGTCTAATGCGCCGTGTAGTTCCAAACCGAACTCCAGATTCATTCGAAAATGAACCAGAAGAACATTGTCCAGTTTTTCAGGGCCTTCTCGTTCCATGATTGCATGTATCTCGTTCTCGAGCTCTGCACCAACGGCTCTCTCATGGACATGGTCAAGAAGCGCAAGGGGTTGACAGAGCCCGAGGTTCGATTCTACTCTGTGCAAGTGGCCGGAGCTATCAAGTATATGCATGGAAAGGGCATCATCCATCGTGATCTGAAGATGGGGAATATCTTCCTCGACCACAGAATGAACGCCAAGGTTGGCGACTTTGGACTGGCTGCTTTGCTTGTTACCGGCCGCGATATGCAGACCATAAGAAGGACCACTCTGTGCGGCACGCCCAACTACATCGCTCCGGAGATTCTTCAGAAGGGAAAGAAGGGGCATGACCACCAGGTTGACATCTGGAGTTTGGGTATCATCATGTTAGTTTCTTTCACCTTGGAGATGCCTCCGGAACAGTTACTAACCGAATCAGGTTTGCCATGTTGACATCCAAGCCGCCCTTCCAATCGACAAGCACCGAGGAAATCTACCGCCGAGCGAGAGAGCGAGACTACGAATGGCCGAATCCGGAGACGTCACAAAAGTACATTAGCGGGGAGGCCAAGGACTGTGTAGCCACGATGCTCGAGGACGCGGATATGAGACCCGATCCAGACATCATCGTGCAACATCCCTTCTTCACTTGTGGCTATTTCCCTGTCGAGGCCGATATCTCGACAAGACTCCTTACTTTGCCTCCTGACGGCTCCGAATTCTACACCAACCGCATGAGTGCTCAACTGCAGGCAGTCACCAAGAGAAATATGGAGGACATGTGCAGGGATTGCGGGGTTGGCCCTTGGACGCCGGTGCAGGTTGTTCACACTCAAACATGGAAGGAAATGGCTGCGGAGGAGAAGTCTGGGTTGACTCCCATGATTCCTCTGGGAGAGGACGTTGTCTACAGACCGTTTGACGACTGGCTTCGTGAGAAACGACACGCTCGCGCCCTTGCTGCCTCGACGTCTTCGCGTCCTGATGCAGCCTCAGAGCCTCGATTGTCTGTTTCGCAAACGGCGCCGACAGGTCTGTTGCGTCAACCTCCTCAGAGTTTTGCAGCTCAACAAAGAGCACAGAATCGACCTCCGGCGATGGCTGGCTCTACAAGTTCTGCCAGACCACGGCCTCCTCCGGAAGCCCCTGTCCAGCCTCTTCAGCCTGCAGAAGCACCTCGCCCGAGATCAGTCAGACAGCATAGCGCGCCAGAATCTCGAACGAACCAGCTTGCTGAGGCTCCGTTGAGGAAGTCTAGTGCACGCCGGACACCACTCCCGACAACGCAGTCAGCAGGCTCTCTGCCTACCCAAGCCACGTCATCCCAGGCCATGTCTTCTCAGTCCTCAAACCAAGCCACAGTCACTATGACGGGCCTCTTGGAGAATCTCAAGATCTCCTCTGACCAAACCGAGAGCGCGTCGCTGTTCAGTCCAGCGGAGTCTGCGGAACCGGTAGCAGGTTCAAAGCCGGATGTGATCCTTGAGCGACTTCGCAGGCTGCAGACCGAGTTGGAGCGCGCTCTCAACGCTCGAACTATGGCCATCATCTCGTCCAAGGACACCATCCCGCCTCATCCCAATGTAGTTGTGAAGTGGGTCGATTACACGAACAAGTTTGGCCTTGGCTATATTTTGAACGATGGTGGTGTCGGCTGTATTTTGAGGGACATTCCGACGACCGAGGCTAGCAAGACCCTAACACTGCCCTCGGCTTGCATGCTTGTGCGTGATGCTGAGCGACACATTGAACGACGTCACGACGAGTCATATCCCGAGAGACACCAGCCGCTGCCGCCCAAGCAAGACATCCATTTCTACGAGAACAACGGCGAGTCAGGTCTCACTCGAGTCTCTGTCTCCTCAAAACAGTTCCGCGTGCCGGTTTATGAGGACGGAACGCCCGGAAAGCTGAACCCTGGCAAGGATGTCTATGAACACAGGAAGCGAGAGCGTGTGATTCTCTGGAAGAAGTTTGCCAATTATATGATTGCCTACGGCAGAGACGAGCCAGTCCCTGCTGAGGAGAGTGTGACTCGGCCGATGGAGTTCTCTGTCAACAATTCCCAGCCTTCTGACCTGGTCACGTTCTACCAACGCTTCGGTGATGTTGGCTGCTGGGTCTTTGGTGATGGACACCTTCAGGTAAGCTCAGGTCACACGAAAATAACATGGCATAGCTAACAAGGTCACAGTTCAACTTCCCCGATCACACCAAGATCGTTCTGAACGCCGCAGGAACATGGTGTCACTTCTGGCACCTTCCCATGGACGCGGCGCAGAACCTCGCAACTACTGGCAGTTTGGGCGCTGCTGCTCTTGACGAGAGGGCCATGTTCTCCTACCCCCTGCAGACGCTGTTGAACTTCCAGACCAAGCCCTCGGCGGCCCGTTCTAGTCGCACGACCACGACATCGCGCCGGCGCCCGGAGATTCCAACAGAACTGCAGGGAATACCCGCCGCCAATGACTTCCGTCGCAAGATCGAGTTCATCAAGAACGCAATCAAGGAATGGGTCACAAATGGCGGTTTGGGTAACAGTGCTATGGACCGTGACCACAGACTGCGCTGGGGAGGCCACCGTGAGACCGTCATGGGCAACAGCTTTATCAAGGGTGTCTGGGTAACCGTTGGCGCTCGCTGGGGTGACACTAGGCTGTCGGCCTACATTGATCCCGCCAACCCCATGGAAATGGGCGAGGAGATCGACGAATCCAAGAGACGGCGTCACTGAAGGACTGCATTTGATCGACTTTAGGACGATTCAGGAGCGAGAACCGACTCTGCATTGTTACGCATGTTATTGTTATTATGTTTCCGCCAGCCCGGCCAACCGGCTGGCGCTCACGAGATCACGCCATGGTCGCCACGAAGTGGAGATGGTATTGTTGGGCATACTTGGAGTTTAAAGGTCTTCGCAGACATAGCAATGGCGTCTTGGGAGCATAATAAAGTGTTACGAGTATATACCAGAACTTGCTACATGCTATCTTCCCTAATGAGATGATTTTCAACAGGTGCTGTTTGCGTCCCCCTTCCAGATAGGCTATGTCCTAGATAGCCTTGGGTCATTAATTGTCATTGCCTCTTGTTCTTGATACGATGACCTTTATTGCTGACATCATGCCTTGCACGTAGGTGAGATAATGCCGACTACGTTCCAATCCCAGTGGAAGCAAGGAACAATGCGGCGGTTGCATGCTTCTCTATATCAGACATATGGTAAACGCGACTAGTCTCTCCTCGTCAACTAATGCAAAGACTGGCTGGGCAGCTAGTTATGAAAAACTCGCCGTTCTCCTATAGCACCGCACAGGACTCGCAACGTACTGAATGAAATGCGCTGACAAAAAGAATATTCAAACACAAGAAAAGTGCAAAAGTTCAGTCCCGAAGGACCTATGAAAATCTCTGGAGACTCTTACCAGCCTCAGGTGTAACGATGCAGAGATTTTACAAGTGAGACTCGAACTCACGACCCGTGGGTGCGGGAACTTCCGGCAAGATATCTATCCAGACGCCGGACATGTCCCGCTACACCACGGGCCTTGGTGACAGAATGATCACTTTCTGTTCAATATAGAGGTATTCGAGGCGGTGGTCACGTGTGCTGGCGGTGTGCGGCGTTGTGCGGACGTGGATGATTGGGGGAAAAGAAGTCGCGGTGGCTTGCGGTGTTGGTGCCCGAATGGGCAGGAGCGTGGTTGAGGTGAGGTTTTGGTGATGGTTCTTGGTAAGTGGGTCATGAATACGGCATGTGTATACTGCTAGGGTAGTGTCTTATCCTGATGAGCGGAGGACCCTTTCGTATCTTTGCGCTTGTCGATGACTGCAAGTTTAAGCCGGTTGTTGTTTAAGCCGGTTATTCAGTGTAGTTACCGTGACCCCTCGTCTCGATCACAGCTGATGACCACAGTGAGATACTGCAAGGCCCGAGATGATCTGCAATTCATCCCGAAAACCGGGCTCCCAATACGTAGAAGACATCTCGATTCGACTCTCCATCGTCTGTAAGTCTCCGTAGAAGTGCGGCATGAATCCATCATTTCATGATTTCTCGCCTTCGATGTACCCTTCACACCCACTCCTGACCCAACTTCTATCACTTTCATACCACATCTCTAATGCCGTGTTTGTTCCAATCGATTACATTACAGTCGAATACTTCACTGGCCAAGACATACAGCAGCAAATTCGTCCAAATCTGATATGCTGTCAATGCGATAGATACGTGCTTCTATTCGGGAGGTGCATAATTCATCAATGGCCGCTTCCGAGGCGATAGCCTTTTGAACCCGCTCGATAGCGTGAACTATACCAGCTGAACTTAAGGTCTATACAAAAGGACACTTGGTTTCTGATTCTATGTTTCTCGATATTCAGCACAATGTGTAATTGAGCTCGACTTCTTCCAACCATTGTCTACTGCGTACTTTAGCAAAGAGGCCCAACACTTAGGACGGGGAGACGAGATATAAGAAGACCTTGCAGCATTACGTTCGTCCTTCATCAATCATCATCTGACTCAAGCCTTGGTAAGCTGAAAGTAGTTCTTGAAATGCTCTACTTAAACTTCGGTCCTACCAAATGCATTGGCGTTCTGCCCCTCACAGAACTTGGACAACTCAAGACGATGCATAACAGACCTTCTCTGTTTGCTGTTGTGCTCATCATTTGTAGTTGCCGTGTTTGTGGCTTCTGCCGATGCTGGTGGCATCTCCTCTATGTCTCTGAGTGCGCTTCCCACAATCGAATATAAGCTGCTCTTCCCCGCGTAAGCGATGCATTTCCAGCGCCATATCCATGAAGGGAGTTGGTTCTGCACAGCTGTACAAGCCGTCCAAAAGCATAGCAGGAAGGCAGGGGGCTTGAAAAACCAAAGCGACCTTGCTTTGCAAGTCCACCATTCAGGTCCCGCACATCTTGCGCGTCAAAACCCCTCTTCTCCCCCATCTTTCACTATCACCACCAAAACATAAGCCTCGAGTGGCTTCGGAAGAGGCAAAAGACAATGAGCCACACCCGATTTGAACGGATAACCTTTCGATCTGGAGTCGAACGCGCTACCGTTGCGCCAGCAGCCCTCGCATCGCCCGCATCTTAAGATGCAGGGATGGTTGTTGGAGCGTCTTGACAAATTGCCTATGGAGTCTTGGAGAGGTGGCTGTTTGCGCTCGAATCTGCACAGTTGCGGAGACAGAAACCCTCTTTGGGCAAGGTAAGATTGCGGCTGTGGAGTCTTGGTTGGGATGCACCGGTTTGATGGTGGGGGATGTAGAGTGGATTCTGGAGTCGGCTTCAGTCTCGACAACGCGAGACTCGGCGGAAAATGTCGCAGTCGCCGTTATCTATCGAAGGGCATCTTTTGAGATGCGGCTACTCGAGTTTTGGTTGCGGACTGATGGTACTTGCTATGTTGAAGTTGTGTGTTTTGGCGATAACGAGATTTCGGAGATTCTGGGACGGCCCAGCCTTCGCTGGACTCTCAAAGGAAACAACAAAATTCAACAAGCTGGATAATATAAAGTCAGGTGACTCGTCAGACGGATGATGAAGTCGCGAATCGGACACACTGTATCGACATTAAGGCGATGCAACAGTCTAACGTCGAATTGCTGCTTCACATGAGAATACAACTGAGCGGGTCTTCCTAGACTTTCACAACTAATTCTATGCAGGTATTATTGAGAAATGAGACTTGTGTTATTGATCTCTATCAGACAACCGGGTCACTGGAGCATACAAAGGGTAGAACCTCATAATCTGGAATCAGCCCAGGACAACAGTAAAAATCCCTTAATCCCTGGACAACGCCAGCTTCGTTTTCTCCGAGAAGCTGATCAGGATCGCCTCATACGCATCCAGGAATGCCTCAGGATCCTTCTCCCCATACATGTAGTTCTACAGCTTGACAGTGACAAGCGGCTCTTTTGCCGGCTCTTTTGCCGGGTCGTCCGACATCTCCAGGACAACATCGTGCGGTGTGTGTGCGGTGTGCGGTGTGCGCTCCCGAGAAGCCCGGATTTTCGTAAAGAACCACCGCCGAGCCGTCGGGTCTACTCGGCATCTTGTCTGTAGTCGAAGATGGCCTGGAATAGGGGCGCATGCGGCAGCTCCGCCGATGAGAACACGAGGCCCAGGCGGTCGAGAGTGACTCCTTAGGGGACATTAGAATGCTGCATCGCCTTGCGCAAGCGCTTCTTGACGGCCTCGAGCTCATTGACAAAGGTCTGCGCCGGCGCAGGGGGCGCGAGACGGACCGGGAGCAGGTTGACCAAGAAACCCATATTATAGACGTCCTGGACGTTTACGCAGTTGGTGTCTGCGATGACTATAGCCACGTCCTCCGTATTTAAGAGTTGCGCAAGGAGCAGGTGGAGGCCGTCAGGTAGAAGTGCATAGGCGTCACGCCCTTGAGCTTCTTGCACGGCTTGTGGATACGGATGGCCAGAATCGCGCTCAGGCGCAGTGTCCCGACGTGGTTGCTCGCCCATCGCTGCCTTTAGGCGCTGGGAAGCAATTGGATTGGGAGGACCTCCGGGACGGTCTTGTTTATAGAAGTCTAGTACGTGATGTCGGTGTCTATCTGTCTGACCACCGTGGACCTCGGATCTCTGCCGCGAGGCAAAGCTGGAGTATTGCTGCGGCGCCAAAAGTTGCGCCCCGATGTACAGCGGAAAGTTTTGAGTTATCGAGCTGCCGAGCTGTCGCCTACTAGGCGGTGGTAGCCGGTTACAAACAGATCCTCGTCCCAGGCTCAGTATACGTTGATAATCTTGAGGCCTTCATCCACGGCGAGATCGTACTCTTTCTTCTCCAGTTGCTTATACGCCTCTTCTGCCGCTGCCCGATCGCTCACCTCAACATAGAGTATACGGGTTACTGGAGTTGCTAAGATGACTTGCTCTCCCTCAGGCAAGAATACCGTGCGGATGATCTCATGCCGGCGGAGGGCCTTATTCAGAGCCTTCTCATGGCGGTCCAGATCCAATGAACCCTTCATGAACAAGCCAAGGGTGTTGCAAAAGATGGTCGGCTTATTGAATATTACTGAAGGAGCCTTTACAAGTGTTCCTTAGTGAGGGACAAAGGAATCCGGCGCAGAGTGGTTGCCTCGTCATCCAAGACAACGTTATCACCCCTCTAGTCTGAGATTGATGTGGTACTCGATGTGTTAATAGGCGAATGGCTACCGCTCGGGCTGTTGTCTTCACTTTTGGCGATGTCGTTGGCGGATTCGATCAGGGGAATGGCGGCTCTTGAGAGTCGTCGTGCAGCTTCTTCGGCAAGTTTAGCGATAGAGGCACCGCTCACGACTCTGGGGAGCGGGATGCTAATCAAGAGTGTCCTGGAAACCCTTAGTATTGCAGGTCAGCTAAAACATCCAGGTTAGACTATTGAAGCGTTGAAGTACTGACCATGATATGATAGTGATCGCACTGAGCGGGTCTACGCCCTGCTTAATTAACGGTCTTATAGCATTGACCTTCTCATTGGTAGGAACATGCAGGATGCTATGCATCTTGCGACAAGCTGTTTTTTGTTTGGTTTAGCGCCTATTTTGTTCTAATGACTTGTGTTTTTGAGAAAACTTTTACCGAAAATGATATTACGAACCTTTTCTAGTGTCCTAGCCTTTTAACAGCTGGTCTTTTATTGAGCTCTTAGCCCCCGATGCACCATCCGTTCTTGTGCGGTTCTTGCATCTTGCTCAAGAGGAAAGACGATAGGTTCGGCATAGCTCTGGAAGAAGTGACGGCTGTTGAACTTGTGGCAAACGAACGGCTGAAGGTTGGCCATACGAGGGCCCAAGCTTGTGACAGAGCTCTTCTTGTCCGAGAAATCGTAATAGGCCGAAAGCGAGCTTTCTGATGCCTGCGTCGGTTTCAAGGAGTGCAGCCGGATCCATGGCAGCGAAGATGAGAGCGAAGATCTCCTTGTCGCTAGATTAACCTGCATGTTTCTGCTCTTTCCTGCCTCGACAATGGGGTCGACGCAGAACCTGGGCGGCTCCATGAGAAGGACTGACGCGCCGGAAGCAACTCCAGTGAAATTCCCGTGAGGGACGAGCCTCGCGGCAGTTGATAGCAGCACAAAGGCACGCTGGGCGACGCCATCGAATGTTGGAAGAACGAAGGCAATGATCGGGAAAAACCGGCCATTGGTGTAAATTTCTGAGTCTGAGCCTCTCTCCCTTAGCTAAGAGCGGCAAGGAAACACATCTTGATTATCTGCATAGGCTGCCAGATGGACATGTAATGCCTTAGGCCAGGGTCGTAACGAGAACGAGCTTATGAAACGGGGGAGTAGAGCTTGGCTCCGGGCGGCCGGGTTTTATGGGGATAAGGGGTCATTAAGACCCGGCCGGGATGATCGGCAACACGCCGGCAGACCACTTGCCACTAACCTGACTGGGACTAGAACATCTCAATAATACTTTGCGCCTGTAAAGTTTATTTCAACCCACTTCTTGACTTTAAAGTACGACTCTATCGACACTCCCAGTTGCCCGAATGATACGCAGACCTTTGCCCTAGCAGTTATCCTGCCCCATATCTCTAAAGGCTCGCCTGAGCAAGTATAGCTGAATTTATTAATGAGAAGCTTTGTCATAACTAGAGCTCACATTGAAGTGGAACTAGCTTCTAAACCTGGGCATGAGGCCGGCCTCAGGCGGCTACTTAACATCGACATAGTTACGTAACATCTCTGAGCACATTTTGGCCTGTATAAGCCATGTAGAGTAGTGAAGTATGCAGTATCTCGCCAGTTAACCGCGTAATATGGGCTTGGGAATGATGGAGATTTGGCTTGCACTGTTTCTATGCGTACTACTTTATGAACTCAAGACGGCTACGGCACCTTCAAGATGCCGGAGCCTAGGCCCGTGACTGCGTACATATTGCGGAGGAAAATAATTCGATGTCGAACTGAGCGGATTTGAGTAAAATTTTCCCGGCCGTTATCGTTACTCATCACAAGACTATGTGTGCTATTAAGTGTCTCTAAGTTGAATAGTCCAAGCTTCCTCCGTTCTGCAAGAAAACACACCTGTTTTTGATACTAACGAACCAAGATGACATCCACTCTTCCGCCTGCGACCGGCGCTCTCACCTCTGGACTCGAGAGTACCCGCGGACGTATCGTGGCTTCCTAACAAGTTGGACGGCAAATGGGAGGTGTTCCAGATCGCAAATACTACTGCATGTCGACTCTACAAGAGTTCATATGGATAATTGTTGACTTTTCTTGGTCTGAAACGAGATTTTGGAGTTTAAACAATTACAGTATTTGTGAAGGTCCTTTTCTTTCAGCACTCTAGTAGTAGCCCATCAGTCGCCCAAGAAATACACCATGTAAAAGAGAGGAAAGAGTTGAATAGGAGAAACACCAGTTTTATCATCTTCGCATCTCTTTTACCAACTATGCCATTCCAGCAACGGGCTCAAGTAGTTTTGTCTCAGCCAGGTGATATCTTCATTTGCCCGTGCCCTGACGTAGTCGAGACTCGCCATCTTCCAAGATTCTATACATCTTCTTCTGTGCAATCCCAGACCCATGGGTTGATGGGAATAAGCCACAACATGTAGATTACGGCACTCGAAGCTACTCTGGAAACGAAAGATTTATCCACAATGGCAGTGCTGACCTATATTTCCTAGGCCGATAAGAATCACGAGAGAAGGCCGTTATTCCCAAACTTTGCCTTGAGTATGGCCGCTTCAGCAAACCACATGCGAATATCGTTGGAACGATCGCCATAATGGCGCAATTCCTAATCCAGCACTGCAAGGCCAGGGGCCACCCCTCTTTCCTGGGCATATGTACCACGATATTCATAGCCGGAAATCCCAGGGCTTCAGCGTGTGAATAGGTACAGGTGTGCGCATCGCTGCCAACACCTTTGACGATCCCTCGCTGTTCTACAAGACCACCAGGTACGTAGAACTTTCCCAGCTCGTTGTGCGGAGAGCTCCATACGTCAGGGCCAAATGGCGTTGCTCGCGAAAGGCAGGTGGCCCAGCCATCGACCAAAGGGCGCCCAAATTGTTGGCGCGTCCAGAAAATCTGCACAGATGAAAACCCCGACGACTGGTTTACTGAATCGGAACATAAACAGAAGGAATAGCTGGTCTTTTCATGGTAGAGAGGACCATCTTACTGGTGCGTGACCAGCTGACATGATGGGACGTTAGAGTCTGGTCTTGGCGATATGAGCGACGGTAGAGTAGTCGGAAGCCTAACCGGAAGAATGTTGCTTGGAGTAGGGCGAAATCGGCAGGCCACATGTCATGAGACTTGAGAGAAACATCAACATCAGCGCTTTTTCAATTCGAACCTTCCACTCTTTCCGGTCGCCAGCCAAGCCAAATCATATGTATCATTCATGACATAATTGCAACCTTGTGCCCAATAAACTTCATTAAACACTGTGCTGATACTCGCCAGGATGGCTGTTCGGTAAGACTGGCCACGGAAACTGGTGTATAAACAAAGTTTATGAGATACCCGCTCGCATGGGCGTGAGAAATACGTGTGCGAGAAAGAAGAAGCAATCAGGGTGAGAAGAAACCCCCTACAAGAACATCCATCCCACACACTCGACTCAGAATGCCGGAGGCGCCGGGGTCTTCCGCAGCAAAATATCCCGTTGACCAGGGCCAAAAAGCACATCGTTCATCCAGACCAGACAGGCCGTGGCTTACGTCAATGACTCGGCAAAACTGGGTCATGCTGGCATCTTCTATTGCATAACAATTCCACGTTAAGCTCCTATAAGTATCTCCAACCCCAGACTAGGAGAAGTGAGGAGTACTAGGCCTCGAGTCTTAGTGAGTCTTGTTTGGGGGGGAGTTCCGTACGAACAGCAGGTCTAGGGGAGTTAAGAGCTCCAAAAGCAGGCTCGCCCATAGTGATACCAGACATATTCTGTACGTATAGGATGAAGTGAGTCGCGTTGCCTATTCATCTATATCGCCTTTGAGTGGGCTGGAATCCGGCGTTGACCATACGCTTTCAAACTACCAAGGAGAACACAGTCAATGTCAAGAGCAAAAATAGAGACTAACAAGCTGATGTTTCTTCCTTGGGGTTTGTGTCTTCGCTGGAAACATCAACTGCCACCATCGTATCTCTGACACTGACAGAACCTGACCTAGATACTCCATGTCGTGGAGGAACGATCTCAAAAGGTCTTGGTATTCAATGAAAGGATGAAACTGCCCTTGGAAATCTATCTTCTATTGCCATGTTTATGGAAAAGAGTAGAACATGCCATTTCAAACGTAAAAGATCTATTCCTTGGAGAGACACGGCACTGGCTTGAGCAACGAGGTAGAACCGACGCTCACCAAAAACACCCACCAGAGGTTATTGAGACATCCCGGAAGCCATGGTCAAATACGAGCATCTATACCAACGCATCAAGGCCTTGAAAAAGATTGTTTCACTTTCCCGGCCCGAACGGTACTGGCTTCTTCCACTCACCAAAGGCGGAGCACACCTAACGATTCTCCCGCGGAATTTCATTGCCCACTTCGCCAGATTCAAATGCGGTATTTCAACATGATCGGGAAAATAGCCTTAGAATGAAGATCCTGACAATTGTGATTTTCTAGACCGCTTTCCCTTGAGTTGTGCAGGCACAGATCATTCACTAGGCATATAAGAGCAATATTCACAAAACCAACCGTCAATTTTGAACTGTCAACTCGAAACGCGCCCAACTCGTCCCGGAGACTCAAGTTCCAAAGTTTTCCCAAGATCCAGCAACTGAGCCCCAGAGACCCAGAAAAAAGTGGTGACTCTGAAGCATGCTACCTCCCAAACCGGGAGTTTACACCACGAAAAGCCACCCGGTGTTTACGTTAAAGTCTCAGCCACGTCACAAACAAAACCTCCCCTCAACGACTAGGTAGCCAAATCCGTTCTCACCCACAACCCGAAGGAAATACCGCTGGCGAGACATTGGAAAGTTGCCCCGAGCTTCTCAACACCTCTCTGACACACAGTCCAGTACCTACACACAATAATATCCAAACAGAAAGCAAAGCAAAGACCACAAGTTCCACCCTTAAACCAACTCGGCGCCTCCACCTCGGAAACCCCTTGCACACAAGTGGGATACGAGTACGAAAAGAAACTGAAAGAGATTCTCCGTCAGAGTGTTCATCGGGCCTTGCACGGACCGTCTTGTCTCGGCGTTTGACATGAGGCATCAGAGGACGGACACGAAAGATGTATATACTCGCAACGACGATGATCCACAATAGGGTACGAAGGAAAACCTCCGACACTGGTCCGGATTCAGGATCGCTGTGGAAAAAAAGGAGACCGGTCGAATACAGGCGAACAAGAAACGCAAGTGGACAGAGCCCTCTTGAAGGAAACCCGGCCCGAAACCCGGCGAACGAGACAGGCAACGACACTAGCACCCCCGGAACCAGGACCAACCTAGGAATCGGGTCGTCGTCACCACAAACGCCATCAACTCATTGTCACAACACGCCGGCCACGTACTCATCACGAAAGAAGTCACCCATCGACACAAAAATGCATAGCTCAAGAACGCCTGTCCGAGACAGGGGATTTTGGTATCTCATATGTACAAGCTCCTCTGAAAGCTCAGCCAGGCGTGTACACACCTGCGCAACTCTGTCTGTCTTCAATCGCAATGTGTTCCCCCTCTCCAGACGCCCTTTTCAATTGGAGTTCCCAGGCTAGAAGTTCCGACCATGTTTAGATCATGAAGCACCCGCTTGTGCCCGGGTCCTCATGCTATGCAAATGCAGTTTCATGAAAGCCCCCGCCTTGGATGAAAAAAGACCAGAAACAAAACGAAAGGACCGAACATGTGATGGAGAGAGACAGACCGGGAGAGAGGTGACGAGTCCTTGGGCCATAGAGACAGACATGCAAAGGAACAAACAAGTCAGCCCCTCCTGTCAATGTGCAGTGACTTCCCGCACTACATCCCGTCACACCCACCCATAGCCCTAATCCGTTTTTGTAGATGCCCTTGGTGCGAGAAAACGAAGAAAATGGTGATATGCCAATTGACGCGGCCTTTGGTGTGTTATCCAACAGTCGAGAAACGTCGGCAAAATCGGCCCTCTGGCATTCCCCGAAAATAGAGGCGCCCCTCCTCGTCATTATTAGTGAAGTTGAATTTTCTTGGCCTCCTGCCCAACGCCGATGTCTTGTGGTGTGATTCCGTCGACAGACCTCCTTGGATGTGTCTTCTCACATCACAATGCAATCCTTATCCTTGTCTTCGCCGCTCTTTTTAATCTTTCCACTCCGAGGAGGGGCGACTTCCATTGGGGTGCCGCCGCTGACAGCCGCTTGAATAATTGCTAAACGCTGCTTCGCGCGCTCATCGCCTGCATCGGCAGCCTTGACGTACCAGACGTTGGCCTCAAGGATGTCGCGCCGACAGCCAATTCCCATCTCTGTGAAATAGCCCACTGCGTACTGCGCCTTTACGTATCCTAAACAGTAACGGTTAGCCTCGTCGCCTCGCTCAGTCACTGCTTTGAAGATGGTTCCCGACATACCCATCTCGGCCGAACGGCGAGCCCACTCGTAAGCTTCCTCCTCATCCTTCTCCAAGATCGGTTCAGCACCGACCATGTACCATGCGCAGAGACCCATCATGGCGCCTGCATGTCCTCGCTCGGCAGCGCCAGTGTAGAAGTGGACGCTGAGCGCGGGGTCGCGAGGACAGCTGAGCTTCCCATGTTCGTAGGCCTCGCCCATGCGGAAGTTGGCCTCTGGATGGCCAAGTTCTGCCGCGGCAGTGAAGAGCTCAGCCGCGTAAACCTCATCCTTGAAAATGTCATCGCCATACCCCGTCTCGTACAAGCAAGCCAGCTGGTACGGAGCTGCGCTGTAGACGGCATCGGCGGCCTCTGCTGCGAGCTTCATCCACTTGATACCTTCACGGTATCGCTTCTCGCCCAGATCGCCTGAAAGACAAGCCTTGCCAAGGCGAGACATTGCACCCGGGTGACGCTTCGACGCGGACATGCGGAGGAACTGGACAGCCTTAGCAGGGTCTTTGCGGCAACCCCAGCCAAACTCGTAGCACAGCGCCGTGCGGTAAGCAGACTCAGCATGGCCATGCTTCGCGGCGAGAACGAAGAGGGGGAATGCTTGGTTATAGTCCTCCTTTCCTTTGCTAAAGAGGCCAGAGGCGTATCCATCTGCGAGGTAGTATTGGGCAAAGGGATATCCACCACTGGCCAGCTTCTGTAATATACCCTTTGCCTCTCGCAAGAGGTCATAGGGAGTTGACGAGGGGGAACTTTTGGGGCTGGAATTTCCCTTGCGCGGTGCTGGCTCACTGGGGTCCAGACCCTGCTCTTGAGCGGTGGATATCAGGAAGACCGCAAACGAGTATTGGATGGAGAAGTCGTTGGTTTTCTTGACGTTCTGGCGGTACATTTCCAGCGTCTTTTGAGCTCCGAGGAGCGAAGCGTTGTTGCCAACGGCATTGCGCAATTGGTTGTTGTCGAAGCTTATCGGGGCAGGAGCTGGCTGCGGGTACGGCACGTTCAACAGCTCTGCGTATGAAGCTGGCCTCGTTTCTGGGGACCTGCGAGTGCCTGACGGCGTCCGCATATGTGACCCTCCAGGCGTCAAATTCGGGGATCGCCCTCTGGGGGCATAGTCTGAAATGGCAGAGTAAGCCGATGAAGGACGCGGCATGGAAGTCCTTCTGGCAAACCCGGTGGGTGTCAGGTGACGATTCACAGGGGTTCCATCAGCGTTGAGACTTGGGTTCGAAGAGGAACGACGAGCGTCAAGCTCATGAGGAACACTCGAGACGCGTTGGGGAGGATACTCTTGATGGTGGTAGTATTGGAACATGGGGACAGAGTTGTTCTCTGGCATGTTGCCCTCCATTATCGAGCTCTCGGGAGACTCATCTTTGTATTCGGATGACTCGTTGATACCAGAGATAGAACTTGCGCTCGTTGTTGCAGAAGACTGTGCCGATGCTTGCTGTTGGGTGTTGCTTGAGGTGGTGGTGTCCGACTCCCTACTGTGGCGGTTGCCATCTTGAATTCTTGATGCGCTGTGAGCGCTGAAGCTGTCTGGCCCTTGGGCCCCGCGCTTCGGCTTGTAGCCTTGATCGTGGCCACTTTGGTTGGGTGTAAGAGAGCTCGCTGGACTCAGATAGTCGGGTTCGGAAGTGTAGGTGTTCGACGTTTTGAGGGGAGGCAGCTGCGTCCTTTCATGGCTTTGCATTTGTCGTCCAGCCTGACCGTAGGCCGAGGTGTGCGAAGGAGGGGTAGGGGCGTTGAGGTCTCGGGAACGATCGACATTTGAAAACTCTGCTTGGTAGGGTTGCGCCAGTTCAATGTTCGCATTGGATGGCTGGGCCCAGTTCTCGGCTTGAAAGTTCACCCTGACAGGAGAAGCGGGAGCGTCCCGAATTCTTGCCGACACCGGTTTACGGCCCGCCTCGTCGCCCAAAGTAAGCCGCTCGGGGGAGATGTGCTTTCGAAGACGATTCGGACTTGCAGTCGGAGTCATGACGGGCGGTGTCGGTGCCGTCGTGGCTGCCATTGAATCGTTGGAGGCTGGACACCAGGGTACTATTCTTTTCGCAGGAATATCGATGGCAGAAAGATCTGGTCCAAATGTCTTATGGTTGTTGCGTAAGCCCTATGAACCCTTTCCTTTTCTTGTAACTAAAGGCTTTCCTTCGACATGAACAATGAAGAAGACTAGATTATGGCCTCGGTGGTCGCGCGAGTTGTTCCTTCGTTGCGAGGGAGGTCAGGGGCAAGGAAGTGGTTGTTGGACGTGGGCTGGCTGTGTTTCTTCCCCGATGTGCTGAACGGCAACGAACGACAAAGATGCGCGGGTGACCGGCTGATGCGTTGTGTAGATGCACAAACTAGAAACTAAAGGCAAGGAGAAGAATAGACAGATTAGTGGGAGCAGTTCCAAGAGAGAAGAATGCCAAACCACCGGCGTGTATGAGTTATTGATCAAGCTGAATACTGGTAGGCATGGAGTTGAGGTTTTGGAAATGGGCCCTTGGCAGCGCAATGCGTGGTGCGTGGCATGCTTGACTTGTTATGTAAGTCAAACACGGGGGAACCTGGGAGACGACGGGAGGAAGAGGCGGAGGCAGCAGGGCGATGCAGAGGAGCCCACCTCACCACAGGCCCGGAAAGAAGCCGCCCAGAAGGGCCAAAAAGGCAGCAGTGAGCACCAGCGCCGGGCACATAGAGAGAGGGTACGCCGTCCCTCAGACTGCGCGAGACCGCCCAGCGCGCGGGTTCCAAGCACCAGCCCACCTAACAATGCCCACTCTCTCATCCACCCAACCCGCTCGCCCACACCAAGGAGGGATGCACACAAGGCAATCTACCCGTTTCGTACAGGGCTGCAGCAGACCATGGCCTTTTTCAGGTTGGCCTGGCGTGGATTGGATGGGCAATGGTGAATGGTGCCTGCTAGGGGGTGCGCGTGCTTCTGTAGCGCCTGGGAGCGAGCAAGAACCAGAGGGACACTTGCGCCAAAGGGGGGCTAGCCTGGACTGGCTGCGAAAGAGGGAGGGCTGAGTGACAAACCAAGCCGTCCATTGACAAGCCAAGAGGAAGAGGAGTACGGGAACACGAAGGGGACGACAGGAATAGCACCTCATAGACACGGTTCAGGGCAGGGTTAAGGTAGGTTAAGGTAGGTAGGTTGGGACTAAAAAGGGCAGAGAAGAGAAAGAGACGCGAAGTACGTACAGAAGAGGGCAAGGCATCCCAGGACTGCTCAAAGTAAAAGCTCTCCGGGAACTGACGTAGCCGACGTCACGTCGTCTGAGTTCTGTAAAAGTGCCGAATGTTCGTTTGATGTTGCTCCCGAGTCTGAACAAGTATAGATGAAAGGTTTGACGAGTTGGAAAAGAGATGGCAGCAGATGAGCGAGGCCCGAAATTCAGACAATGGAATAGACAATGGGATGGCGCAAAGGCATGAATAATGTAGTTCAGCGTTGGATCTTCTTAGACCGGGTCGTGCAGCAACCTCGGACGGACGCAATGTGAGAGAGTCAGCACAGGGCATGCCGCACGCCGCATGCCACACTTCTACTTGGCCGCCGAACCGCCTCCCAGAGCCAGGTACGAATAGGTTGGCGCAGGCAGGGTCCAGGGTGGTCGGAAGGGGCGGCCAAAGGGATGCTGCGCAGGAATGAGGAAGGGCAACAGTGATGGAAGAGTAAACACCGATAGGACCGGGTGCTATACCAGGGGGACAGAAGAAGGAAGATTGAAGGGAACGATGCCTACAGATAGAGAGAGAGAAGCGAAAAGCAACGTCACGCAGGGCAAGACGGTGACCAGGACGAGAAGCCACGAGAATGCCAAGCTTCCAAAGCCAGAGCTGGAACCGTAGCTGGAGCTGGAGCTGGCGACCAAGATGAAGCTGAGCAGCCTTACCGAAAGTGAGTACTTTTATTTCCAGGCTGCATGTGCTTGAAGAGGAGCAAGAGGCGGCCCCGTGGCTTCAGGTGCAATTACAACGACCACGCCCATGCCCGCGGCAACGTCAAGTGATGTGCCCCGCGGTCAGGGACAATGACACCGACGTTGTAAATGGGGGTGGCGCTCAAATGCTCAATGCTCAGGGCACCTCAATGCTCGAAGCGCCTCATGGAAGATTTGGATGGCATTGAGTGGCTGCGAGGGATCTACTCTGACGGCTTCTGGTGTCGACGCGAGCCTCCAGCCCGGCTCGGTGGGAAAGGGTGCCTGGATTCCAATTGCCCTTGCTTACCTCCAACAAACATCTTTCCCTGCCATAGTCTGTACGCGGGACTTTGACCCACCGTCTCCTCATACCGCTTGATGGCTCGTGTGTGGGTGACAACCGTGACGCATTCGATGCGAGGGCGAGGTGGTTGGTGACGATGATCACCTCAGGAACCTAAGGTAGGTTACTGAGGTACCTCAAGGTAAGTCTGGGAAGCACGGCAAGGTACAGATTGTATGGATAGGCTGGCGCCGAGGTACTTGCAGCTTGGTTTGCTTTCACGGCTTGACGGAGGAGTAGTCATCTTCTCTGGACGGAAGTCGCGCAACTTCCTCGACCGGCCAGATGGACCGATGCAACCTGCCCCGTGTCGCCCGGGTCCAACGTGCAGCTACTGCACATGCATAGTACGGTCTGCAGCGGCAGGACGAAGAAAGCGGAAAGGAAGGTCAGGTACCTCACCAAAGTGCAGATACGTAAGGTACTTACGTACATACGTATCCTTACACATGCCGTGCATTGGAAAAGCAAGTGCAAGGCAGATGCTTCTTAGGATCTCGTCTTTTTCGTCTTTTTCTGGCTAGGAAGGCAGGGCACGGTGTCACCGTCTGGGAACCCCGCGACCTCCTATGACCTTCTGCATCGTCAACTTCTATCCATCAGAGAGAGACCTCACCATTTCGGACCCACGTCTTTCGGCACACAGACGGTAAGGTAGATCCGACCGGAACTCCATCGAACTCCATCGACATCAATGCCAAGGGTTTACCCCCCGACCCCAGACCGACATGGCCTGTCACTTCGCCTCTGTCAAACCTGTCTTGCAATGCCGCTCGCTACGCTGTCATGTCACCTTCGGTCACCGCCTCTCTCCGCAGAATCAATATTCAAGTCGCCCAAGTGCCAGAGAGCATGCCGCCTATTCTTGGGCCTTCAAAGACACGGGAATACAAAACATGCAGGTCAATTCCGTTCGCCGAGAACGTGGAACAAAACATTGATCCTCTCGGCTCCTGCAGCTCTTCCTCTCAATGACACACAAGAAGACAGACTTTGGCGATGGCGGCTCCTCCGCCTCGCTGCAAGCCATTCGGGCACGATCGCATCGTATCCCCTTTTTTCTTTACCTGGCCTCCTCGTCTCTGGGCTCGACGCGCGTGGCTAATGAAGCAATGAAATCGTTCGTTTCACCTTGATCCGAGGGATTGCCCAGCCTGGGCCTTCTCCTCGCCTCATTCTCAATCACGGCCTCGCCCAGCCCCCTATCCGCATCGGCACATTTGCCTCGACCAAGCATCCTCTGGGATATCCAAACGTGCGAGGCATGCAAACACCACCCTCAGGCTTGCAAAGATTCTTGTCTCCGAGATCCCTGTCCTCATCTAAGGTACTGTGACGGGGCATTGGAGACCAGGATACCTTCCCCTTCCCCGCCGTACAACCCTGTGTAAAAGAAGTGCCAAAAGAAGGGACTTCAGGGTAGCCCCCACCACCCAGAGGCCTGCCAGAAGAACGGATCCGACATGATCCTGCAACAGAAAGGCAGTGAAGGTTGTTCGAGAACCCACTGCTTAACACCTCGTACAGCTAAGAATGGTTAGAGCACTTGGGACCGAAGCTAGGTGTTCCCGCGAAGATCTGCCTCGCGGCAAGGCTCTGCACGACGGACTCTTTGCGCATCCCGCATTTCCCGTGTTCGTTTCGAAACCTTTCTGTGCGCACACGATACCCAACGAGCAGGCAGCCCAAGACAGTACTCTACAGCTCACACACTGCCATCAACAGCTTAAAAGAACATACGCATAGTTGTCCAATCTTGGGGGTCTCCAACGCCTCCGCTGTTCCATGAATATTCGGGTGGATTCTACAAACTGGTCAGCCCCAGCGGTCGAGCTTCCCAGCGTGGGTCTGATGGCCGAATCGGCGAGAATGCTGGGTTCTGGTTGATGACCCCACTAGAGGACGACCCTGCAGCCGCTATTGAGTAGAGGTCCGAGTCTGGAAAGGGGAAGCTTCGGGACAAGGGACGGCCACTAGTCCAGTAAGAAAGAAAAAAAAACCCCAACAAGCACGTAACTCCAATGTAAGGTAGGTAGCTGGCCCAGGCTGACGCAAGAAAAGGACATGATGGCGAGTAAGAACTCACAGAAGCGCCGTTGATTCCGCCGCCAGGCACGCTTCTTTCGAGTCCTTTGCCACTTCTACACACTTTGCACCGAGTGACGAAGTGTTAACCGACCAAGCGCTGGGGAAAACGTGAGATAGATTCTACAAGGAAAAGCGGGTGATGCGGATTTTGCTCGTCATGTGAGGCATCATCCCACAGGATGCCGTCGCTAATGCTATCGCGAAATCGCATGCAGGGCATGGATGGCCGGCTGACTGCGCCCCTCGTACAAGCTCAGGTTACCTTCGATCAGCACCGTTAATCCACCACTGTGCATTGCCAAATCGACCGAGCTGAGAGCCCCTTTTCAACTCCTAACCAGGGCTGCCCATGGTACCATTTCAAGGGCGCTTCACCGCTACGCACAGTGCTCGGTGTACAATTGCGACGACATCTTGTGGTGATTCCGCGTCCTTGCAGCTTTTGCAGCTTCGAGAGCTTGCACACCCAGGAGCGCACAAATTCGTTGGTCCAACATCGCAACTCGGAAACACTGCCAACTGCATATTCTGCTTCAGTCCGGGGTCGGTCCATGGTGCCCGCACATAGTAGTCCGTGGGTCCACCGTCCTACGTGAAATGGCGGCGGACATCGCGGATCTACAGCCACGACGTGTAACGCAGCCACTGCAGCCTGTGACACCAATCATGGCCGGTTTCCTTATTCCCCGCATGGCACCTATGCACTAATTAGGTAGCTTCAATTGGAGATGAAGGACCCCAGAACCTTGGTGCTGGTTCTGCTAAGTGGTCATCGATTGGCGAGCCTCCTTTGCTGAAAGACAGCGCTCCGAAGGCTTTGATTCGTGCTCCGTGGCGGAGATGACGATGTGAAGGCTTGCTTGCCCAACAACCGTCACGAACATATCTAGAAGAACGATGATCTTTCGTGGGCTCAGATTGTTTTTTCTGGACTGACTTATTACACGGTTGGAGACCTTTGGAATTGAAGACAGGTAAGCCCTGATATGAATCGGACCGTACGGCCGACTTCGTGTTTTAAAACGGAGCAGCATGGTGTGAATCTCCGGATGGGATGGAGTTTTGTAGCCAGGCTGAACCAGCTGGTCCTCGCCAATTGGATGTCTCGCGTCAATACCCGAGGAGCTTACTATGGTTCACAAAGATCTCGCTTTCTGTTTTTGCCTCCCAAGTTCCAAGCATCCATAGTTATCTGGTCTGCCGGATGCCACCTGCGTGCCAATCCCGCCAACGACTCCAGATGTCGAAACACCCAAATTGCAAACGGATGCATTTTGGTCGCTTGTTTGATACAAGGTCAGTATTACTAGCCCAAAGCCTTCACCGGGGCTGAAAAATTTTGGGCCAAGGTTAACACTGGCCTGACCGCAGCCTTACAGAAATGACCAGGCGCCACAACAAGTTGGCAACCGTGCAATACCACCGTTGAACCAACCCATATCATTTTGTTGTGGGACGCCACGGTCTGCAGACGCAGCTTTTCGCAATAAGGCCCCAGAAGCCACTCTGCCAGATACCAAAGAGAGAAACTTCATACCGCATTGCACAAGATCAACATTTTCTGGAATGCATGCAGAGGATGATGTTTTGAGATGAGACAGACAAGGCGAAGAGCCTTGGAAGGTTCCATGAGAGCCAATGTTGGGATGGAGACGAGACGAAAACTCATCTGATTTTCATGGCGGGCAACTTCATATCGACGCCCCCAACAGCATGCAGCAAGCGAATTTAACAAGGAGTTTGAGGTTTCTGATTCGCCTGGTGGAGCTTAACGCTGCCGATCCTAAAGCGATTTGCAAGCTGTCAGTGCCTCAGCAAGCAACTCAAGACGCTATTCGAATACAGATTGCTTTATATCCTGGATGCTTGCAAGGCTGGCACCCCGCGAATCGCAAAGGTGTTAAAATGACATTGGCCTGTGCATAGATGGATTACCTAGAGCCCCAGGAGGAAAGCTTGGCCGCTACTTGGGACGGGCAGAAGACAGTGATACGCAGAGACGACGGCGATGTGCGCGGGCTGGTAGGTGTGGATCTCACGATAACGACGCAGGGCTCCATCTCGAGGGAGGCTCAAAACTAAGTTTTTCGTTCCTAGTGGAGGCGGCAAGGAAGTGCGAAGCCAAATAGCGCCGGGGCCGCGTTTTAGGATCGTGATTATCGTGTTGCCGCTGTTTTCGCCAAGGGTCTCTATCCTGACAGCGATAGTGGCAGCTGCAAGGGCAGTAGATGCTGGGAAGGAGCTGATAGGAGTGGCATGCAGACAGACGATGGAGTTCCACGGCATGGCATGCTCGTATCGTTACCTGGCGGACTACGACGACAAATACCGGAACGACTGGCGAGTGGCATGCGCGACTACTGTGACCAGTGGAATTCCCATATCTTGGTGGAGGGCAGCATTCCTTGGTCGACTTCAGAGCCCCTTTGAAACACGGAAATCATGATAGTTCTTTGCCGTGTTATCTATCCATTTGTAGCCGGCCCACGGCCGAAGGCAAATATCAATCACCAATTCCGATTCCCTTGCCGGCCTGTCAGCTAGAGCTATGGGCCGCCGACGAAGGAAGAACACGCAATGGCCATCGGAGAGATTGGCTGGGCGCCCGCCATTAGCCTCCCGAGCTTTTGAAGAGGAAAACAGCCGTGGCGAACAGAGGCTTGGAAAAACTCAACATTCTCTCTAATATTTTGATGTCTAACAATTTGGTGCCGGCCGAGAAGAGTCGCCACCCGCACATTGGTTCTAGGAGCGGCCAACGGCAATGAAGACTGGGAACACGAGGTGGTTGTTGAATTGCCCTGCGACCTGACTGGGAGGATCCAGGGATTGCGACCACTTTCCTGTATTCGTACGGTTGTCGTTCCCTCCCGCCAACAGAAGTGGCTTGGACGGAGGTCGGGCGCGGGTGTAGGACAGAGCCAAGCCCTGAGATGCAGGTAAGCAGAGACAAACTCTCTTTTGGGTCTGGTGAACATTTCCGAGCTCCTTTTGGGGCGGCTGGGGGGGGGGGGGGCGGTCGGCTGGGCAACAGGGGCTTGAGCTTGAAAATAGCAACCCCGGTCCTGCATGCTGATCTGGTTTAGACTATTCGTACCTGGTGTGGGTGGATGGAGGTACAAGCGCGTATCGGTATCCACGCAATACGCAAGTTGTGAGTGGGTTGGAGTGTCCATCAGTTCGTATGGAGTCCGCAATTCACCTGCCCCCAGTCTGTCTACTATGACGAATTTCAAAGTAGTTGGGTGGGCAGTGAACGAGTGGGATCATGGCATGGCCGCAACAGAAAAAAAAGAAGCAGAAAAGATCGATGCCGTTTGGCCGTTGCGACAACGTAGAAGAGTGCGAAACGGGTAAGTGACGAGCTTTGGCCGCCAAAGGCCAAAGGATGATTGAAAGCAGTCATTCGCGTGCCAGAGTAATGACTGACTGACGCCTATGTCGTCAATATTTGGCCTTTCGTGGTACCTGTGTGAGCAATTTGCAAGGCCGAGGTACTCAGAGGGTACTTTCGATGTGCCCCGTGGGCTGGAATTTGGAGCACCGAGTCTGCCCATCCCCCACTCCCTTGCCCCTGCCCCTGCCCCTCTGCTGAAGTATTGACCATGTCAAGCCGAACTCAATCTTTGCCCTTTTCCCCATCAACCGGGAGACAACCCCGAAAAAACCAACTATGAGTGTCGTGGGGTTCGGGATGCTGACTAGGACGATGTTAAAAGTCTCTTTTGGTCGATCAATCTGCCCACTGGTGGCAGGGGCAGGTTCATTTAGGGCAGCGCAGAAGAGAGGCGACGTCGATATATTTGAAGTAAGGAGTCGTAGCATTGGCAAAAGGGACCCCCAGCCACTCTAGACAGCAGCGTAGCAACACAAGCCAGCGTCCCAAAAAAAAAAAAAAAATCCAATAATACGAGAAATGGGTGAGGCGAGGGTGCTGGACCATGTGGCGGTTTGGAACGCAATGGGACAGCCGGCGCGATGTGGGGTGGTACCTCTTTCGAAGCGTGGTTTTCTCTGCTTGGAGAAAGTACCGACGGTCTTTGGGCTAAGACGGGCTGCTTCACCGGACTCTCTTCTGATTTCCCCTTTCCTGCTGGACTGGGCTGTCCCAAAGCTAGTTGTCGGTGCCCACGCTGATCGCCCATCATTGCCCATCCCTTCCTTCCGGGCCTTGGGAAGCAAAGTGCGTCGTCGTTGTCGTCGTTGTCGTCGTTGTCGTCGTCCCTCCCGAACACTTCATCCCTCCGGCGCTCAGTCTGGTTCCTTCCTCCTAATTAACTGTCGCTTACGGATACTTTTCGCGCCCACATCTGTCGCTCTTGGCCTTGGAAATCAGTCGACGTACGGATATTCGTTTCTACTCTCGTTTCCACTCGTCTTTCTTCTGCAGAATCGACATCCCGACAATTTGATTTGGTTACCCTACCTCGTTTTGAGCTCGTCCAGTCGCAGTCCTGGCCACAGCAGTAGCAACCGTAATACTGACGACGGACCCCGCCCAATTCGTATTATTGCCCCCGATTCGGCAGAAGAAGAAGGCAAATCAAGACGGACTGTGCGTACGATCGCATCTGTTACCCCGGCTTCCTCGCTCGCTCCCATCATCTATCGCTCACCCTCTCAACAGGTGGTGTGTGTGCACTTTCCTCCGCCCCGAATCCGCCTACTGTCGCGCAGCCGGCAGCCTTCTTGGGCTTCCACAATATTGAAACATTTGGTCAACTCCTCGGCCTCTGGAAAGAAGATCGACACCGTTGCAGTTGTTGCTCGAAAATCGTGTCGGTTGCCATTTGAAACCCTCTCTCTCTATCTCGCTGCACTTGCGACGAAACTTCCATCCGCTCTTTTTCATCCCTTTAATCCGTCCAATTCAGTACCTGCATAGCGGATCATCGTCTCGCATCGTTCCATCCATCGCTAGTCCTTGACACAACTCACCACCACCCCTGGTCCCAAGTAGTTGTGCAAGAAGCCAAGTTGGAGCACATAGGCCGTGCATCTGTTGCTAAGGTACACAAAAGCAACAGGAAGATCAGACAAGCACGCAACAAGCACACAATAAGAAGACGGCAAGAAAGAAGGAAAAAAGTAAGGACCAGGCCCAAGGGAAGAAGAACGGACGGACACTGCAACAACGCAACAACCACCCTTTGGACCGTTCATCGCTTGTTGTCGGGTCTCGACCATCATTGTAAGGGTCACCTGGGATTACCCACACAAGCATAATCATCTCAGCTTCTTTTTACTTTGAGGCGGCACTGCGCAAAGCAACAGGGAAGCAAGCAAGTCGCAGTCGCTCCGTGGTTGGAGAACAAGCACGCTTTTGCCGGCAACTTCCTTGCTTGGCCTTGTTGTCCAGCTGTCACCCCCGACTTGCTGGCGCAGAAACAGAGAAAAGCCAGGTCGAAAATAGGGACGGCTTCCCCATTGATTCGCCGTCTCCCAAGGAACAACCCCCGCTATTGGCAGGGGTGCCAGGCCCAGACATCCATAATTCTTGCCTGGAAGTGCTTTCCTCCCAACAACAACTCCTGTGAGTATGACCTCCCGCCAACGCCAACGCCAATGACCTACAACTGGCTGTTGTCTTCTCTTTCCGCCGCTGCTGTTGTGGTTTCTTGACCTTCCCATTTGCTTCCCCCCAAACACCGCATCTCTGTATTTCTTCAGCATTTGCGTTTGGTCCACTCCTCCCTCACCCTTGCGAAAAGAACCGAGATCGACTCGCTCTGTTGCCTGTTTTCGACTCGCAACAGATATTAAGCGCCTTTTTGGGAAGGGTGAAGTCTCCCGTCTCGAATAATCACTTTGCAACCGCTGGGACTGGGTCCGGCTTCGTCTCGGAATCAAAGGCTAATGTGCATCTCCGTACAGGACCATGTCTCGCCCCGAAAGGCCTGCAGCGACCTCTCCCTTCGAGAATAGCAATGCCTACAAAAACTCGCCGTCGCGACGGACCCGTCTGGACGATGTCGAGACTGGTGGCTACTATCCCGTAGGAGGGCGACCTCAGCACCGACGTGGGCAATCTGCGACTTCCTTCCCCGAGACGATCCCGTCTCCTAATGTCAACACAGAGAACCAGCCTTTATCCCCGACCTACGACTCGCCGGCCGCAGGACCTTCGACCGCCGACCAGCCTTTCACGAGAAAGAAAAGTTTGGTTCGACCAGAGCGACACAGAATAGACAAGGACCATCCTAATTACTACTACCGCAAACATGCTGCCAACATGCATGTTCTACCTTCGGCGACTGGAAACGATCCGATAGTCGAGGATATGGAAGGAACGACGGATGTTTCTGGCCGCTCGCAAACAAACGACAACTTCTCGGATGCCTCGCCCCCACGAGGCGTTAACAGCAGACAGAACAGTGGCGAGGAAAAGAAGGGACCGTCGCGAACCAAGGCAAAGCGTTCGAGTCGCCACAAGTCCGGCAAGCTCACCAAGGATGGCAAGGGGAAGCGGAACAAGCAGGTCGAGCAGATCCGTCCACCGAGCTTCTGGAACGTCTACTGCGCCATCATCACCTTCTGGTGTCCAAACTTTATGCTGAAATGCTGTGGTATGGCCTCAAAGGAGCAGCAGAGAGCTTGGAGAGAGAAGATTGGGTTGATCAGTCTCATCTTACTCATCATGGGCTTTGTCGGTTTCTTGACTTTCGGTTTTACTGCGGTGGTCTGTGGAACCCCACCGACACGCCTTCAGGTCAACGATGTGGACGATGGATACATGATCTTCCACGGAACGGCCTATGACTTGACCCGCTCTCGTCACCCTCCGGCCGATGGTGTGCCCATGATCAACAGGACCACCGGCGCCAATGTCTTATACGATCTGCCCGAGAAGAACGGCGGCAAGGACGGCAGCTTCTTGTTCCAAAACGTCAATGGTAGATGCAAGAACCTCATCACCCTCGCCGACAACTCGGATGTCCCGACGAACAGCAATGGCGACTTGGCATGGTACTTCCCCTGCACTGTCTTCAACCAGGACGGCTCGTCAAAGCCGAACCTGACAATTCCTTACTACCTTGGTTATGCCTGCCACACGACGAAGAAGAGTCGCGACACCTTTTACTTGGACCTGACCGGTACCGCTGACGTATACTTCACATGGAACGACATCAAGAACAGCTCCCGAAACTTGATTGTGTACTCCGGTACCGTCCTGGATCTTGACTTGCTCAACTGGTTCAACAGCAGTCAGGTCAAGGTGCCAGATCGGTTTAATGAGCTCAAGGACAAGACTACGGCCGTAAACAAGGCCATTCGCGGACGCGACGTCACCAGAGCTTTCCAGGTTTCGGGCGACAAGCAGATTGCCGAATGCTTTGAAGAGATCATCAAGGTTGGATCAGTCGATACTGAGACTGTTGGCTGCATTGCATCCAAGGTCGTTCTTTACGTCTCCTTGGTTCTGATTCTCGCCGTTGTGTTGACGAGATTTTTCCTCGCCCTCTTCTTTCAGTGGTTTATTAGTCGAACTTACGCCGCGGCCAAGACATCTCAGACCAAGGACAAGCGCAAACGCAACCAACAGATTGAGGACTGGTCTGAAGACATCTATCGCGCACCTCCCAGACTACCTGGCGATATCGGAAGCAGTGTTAACGGCTCTTCTGATCGGACGAGCAAGCGTCAGAGTACATTCCTGCCCACGACGTCTCGGTTCTCCGCTGTTTATGGAGCAGGCGCAACTCCGCAGGCTGGCACAAAGAGAATGCCTACCACCATGGCTAGCTCAGGTGCTGGCAGCAACATGATGCACTCCAACGCTATGTACCGCCAGGGCAACGACAGCCGCACCAGCTTCCTTCGCTCAGACCCCTATACAAGCAATGTGCCCTCAACGGAAGGACCTGGGCCTGCTGGCTTCATTCACGAGGCCGTCGTGCCTCAGCCGCCCGCCGACTGGATGCCCTTTGGTTACCCACTTGCCCACACAATGTGCCTTGTTACCGCCTACTCCGAAGGTCATCTCGGTATCCGGACCACTCTTGATTCCATCGCCATGACCGACTATCCCAACAGCCATAAAGTTATTGTCATTATTTGCGACGGTATCATCAAGGGCAAGGGCGAGACGTTGTCTACTCCTGACTACTGCTTGGCAATGATGAAGGATCACACCATTCTCCCAGAGGAAGTCGAACCCTTCTCTTACGTCGCGGTTGCCAGCGGTTCCAAGCGACACAACATGGCCAAGATCTACTCCGGCTTCTATGACTACGGCAACGAATCTGCCATCCCGCTTGAAAAGCAGCAAAGAGTCCCTGTTCTTCTCGTTGTCAAGTGCGGTACACCCGATGAGGCGACCAAGTCCAAGCCAGGCAACCGTGGCAAGCGTGACAGTCAGATCATTCTCATGTCATTCCTTCAGAAAGTCATGTTTGATGAGCGTATGACGGAGCTCGAGTACGAAATGTTCAACGGTTTATGGAAGGTGACGGGTATATCGCCCGACTTCTACGAAATCGTCCTCATGGTCGATGCCGATACCAAGGTCTTCCCCGACAGTCTGACGCACATGGTTTCTGCCATGGTCAAGGACCCCGAAATCATGGGTCTCTGCGGTGAGACGAAGATTGCCAACAAGCGTGACAGCTGGGTTTCCGCCATTCAAGTCTTTGAGTACTTCATCTCCCACCACCTGTCCAAGTCCTTCGAGTCCGTCTTTGGCGGTGTCACCTGTTTGCCCGGTTGCTTCTGCATGTACCGAATCAAGGCGCCCAAGGGAGCCCAGGACTATTGGGTCCCCATCTTGGCCAACCCGGACATTGTCGAGCACTACTCTGAAAATGTGGTTGACACTTTGCACAAGAAGAACCTTCTTTTGCTCGGCGAGGACCGATACCTGACCACTCTCATGCTCCGGACCTTCCCTAAGCGTAAGCAGGTGTTTGTGCCACAGGCCGTCTGCAAGACCACGGTGCCCGATACCTTTGCCGTGTTGCTCTCACAACGTCGACGATGGATCAACTCGACGATCCACAACCTGATGGAACTGGTTTTGGTCCGTGACCTTTGCGGCACCTTTTGCTTCAGCATGCAGTTTATCATCTTCGTCGAGCTCATGGGAACTCTCGTCCTGCCTGCCGCTATTGCCTTCACCTTCTACGTCGGTCAGTATTCATAATGCCTGCCCTACTCGGTTGCAGCTAACAGTCATTCCAGTCATCATCTCCATTGTCCACTCACCCCCGCAAATCATCCCATTGGTTCTGCTGGGTTTAATCCTTGGACTTCCCGCTGTGCTCATTGTCCTGACTGCCCACTCCTGGTCCTACGTTGTGTGGATGCTTATCTACCTGTGCTCGCTACCCATTTGGAACTTTGTCCTTCCCACATACGCGTTCTGGAAATTTGATGACTTCTCCTGGGGAGATACCAGGAAGACAGCAGGCGAGAAGACGAAGAAGGCCGGCCTCGAGTACGAGGGCGAGTTTGACAGCAGCAAGATCACCATGAAGAGATGGGCCGAGTTTGAGCGCGAACGCCGGACGCGCAACAACTACTGGGGTTCCAAGGAGAATGTCGTCGGAGGTGGCAACACCTGGTCGGCACCATTGGGTCACCAGTACCAAGACGAATACTACTCTGACGCATAAAAAAGCAAATCACACGGCCGGGCGTTTTTTGTGTTTCAAAGCATGAGGATACACTTATTGGGTTTTTATACGAAAAGGCGCGAATCAATGAGGCCTCTTTTTTCCCCCCTCTCTTTCTGATGAATTAAAAAAAAGAGGGGGAAGGGAGGATTGCGTATATTTGAATGGCTCGGCCAACTTGTAATAAAGGAGAGAGAAGCCGGGTGGAGCTGTATTGACACTGTTATTTATTGCCACAACTTGAAGCTTGTTTTTTGTTGTTCTCCCAAGTCTCGTGCGACTACCTATCTACCTGCCTACACCGTAGTGTCTCCTCGACCAAGGCGCGAATATTGTCCACACTGTAGTTGCATGAAGGCCGTTACCACAGCTCAAGGGGGGGCTTCTTGGAGGGGTTTAAGTTTCTAAGGCTTGTACGTACATACATGGATGGTATTCTTTGAAAGGAGCGCATCAGTTCGTCAATAACAAGTCAGAGGGTGTGTCGCGCATCAGACGCCTTCTTTCCCGCTGTCACAATCAGTCCTTGGATCCGTCCAGTCACAGTTCCAGCCAGCTTAAGCCAACACAATCACGATCTACGGCAGGATTATCAATCGAGGAGAGGGAAGAGAATTAGGGGGAAGAAGAGAAATAGTTGAAAAGGTTGGGTTTCCTGACTATGCCCTTTAGCGTACCTTTTGCCGCGAAACTTGTATGAGACGGCTCAGCCGACGGGAGCCAATATTCATCGCAGTCGGCGCGTCTTGGGATATTGTTGGATTCTGGAGGGGAGGGGGGGAGGGGAGGGCCACCGGGGAGGTATATACAGACACACACATGGCACACTATAAGGAAAAGAAGCAATGTCGGGCGTTGGATGTCGTGTGACCTCGCAGCGGGCTGTGACTGACGGACGAGCATTTGTGTGCGAGGTTTGAGGGGAGTTTAGATAGAGAGGCACGGAAGCGGAAAAGGGGGGGGGGTCGGGGAGAGAAAAAAGAATAAGGAGAGCAGAGAGTGCAGAGAGTACAGAGAGTGACAAAACGTGCGCAACATCAACAGCGGATCTTTTCTCCTTTGCTCGTTCCCTTCTTTTCTCGCATCCCCCTCCTCCCGCTTCCACCCCGTGCCCATCTTCAACGGACTGTGGTAATATGAGGCCGAGTTTGATGGCACTATAATGTAGAAATTCCTGATCCATTTGGTCTATCCTCGAATCCAGGCACGGCCTCCTCCCCCCATCAAGCAATGCTCACCAAAAAATTTCGCCTTCCGTCACGCATGGAACTGGCGGATGAATGAAGGCGGGGGAGAGGAGGGGGGGGGGGGTTTGTTGGAAACGAGAAACGCGGGACGCGGATCTTAATGCTAGTTGAACACAGATGGGAAATCCCGGTAAACCGATGAGATTGTGGAGAAAAAAGGGGCCCGTTCCCGCCGCCGACGGGCGGAACGGACGGACTGAACGAGAGGATAGGATTATGATCAACCCGAGAAAGAAAAGGCGTGTTCTAAACAACCACACAGACTTCAGAAGGGGGGGGGGGGGGGGGCGGGGGGGGGGGGCGGTGGGTGGGAGGGAGGGTGAGGAGATGAGGGAGGGGTGCGCGCGGGGGGGGCGAGGAGTGGGGGGGAGAGTTGAGGAGCGGTGGAGGGGGGGGGGGGGGGGGGGGGGGGGGGGGGGGGGTGGGGCGACAGCGGTTGATCAAAAAGGGAGACTGGAGAAAGCCAGGGTAGGAGAAGAGTATACACTTGCTGCAGGTAGCCGAGACATTGCGCCCTTTCCCAGTTTCTTACCCATGGCACTTTGCATTTTACGTGCGTGGTGTGCTGGGCTGGCTGGCCGGTTGCGTTCTCATTCGTTTCTCTGCAGTTTCCCTAGGTGCGTTATTCGCGGCAACATGAGGATTTTTGCTGGCTGATTGACGATTTTGCGCACGGCCTTTGGCCCACCAAGTCGCGGCGGACTGGATTCTCAGTGCACCACACTCTTTTACGTTTCTTTTTCCACCTCATATCCGGCGTGGTCGTGGGGTGGTCGTTTGCTTCTACCCGTGGCGCCGCGTCACGAGTTTGGGTGGTAGACTGATAGTTTACTGTGACGGTCGGCCAGAGCGGAAGTTGGCCCTGGATTATAGTTCCAGTCCTGAAAGTTGGGAATACCCGCCCCTCGATTTGTTTAGAGGTCTTTTTTCAGCGAATAAAACGCAGTATGACCTGTGAGACCAAGGAACGAGATTAGGTCGAGACGATGAGCTGGGGTATCGATGACCAGTACTTTTTCTCTTCCGACATGGGTGGACAAAGCCGGCCAAGGAACATCTAATGAGCACAAAGAACGGCCATGCCGAATCCTCTTATTGGCAAGGTTTCCCGACTTCCAATTGTCAATGTATATCCGTATCCGTATCCTCCGAGGATATAGATAGAGAACGTGTCTTCAACGGGGGCGGTCGAGGGCAACCATAGGGTGTTGGTCTCTGGCGGCCTTGATTTGTCCAAGCCTTCCCGTCCGGGTCATCCGCACGCACTTGCTGAATGCCCTGCTTGCTGGCTGAAGTGATTTGACCGGAGCTGATAGGCCGTGTGCACTCGCATGTACTATGTAAGCACCAAGCGTGTGCGAGAGAGGCAGCAACGGCCCTCCCCTGCTGCGTCTCTCAAGGAATTGCGTATCCGTACATATCAGGCAAGGGACCGGCCAGGCAGAGACAACGGGCAATGTCGAGTACAGAAAAAGAAAAGAACTGCGGAGCTGAGAACCGGAGTCATGGAGGGAATTGGGTTAGCAGTGGATGCTTGAAACTCGGGGAGCGCATGCTGTCGAATGTGACTTATCATCCCCTAACGGCCCTCCTGTCACGCGCGCGTGGTTGGGGGTGGGTTGCAATGGTCGACGGGCTGGCGGGGAGGTTCGATTTTCAAGGATCCGGATGCAGTCGGGCTCTTTCGGTACGCGGATGCGGCTTTATAAATCCTGGTGAGGTTGCACCCGGGTCAGATTTTGGGTAGGATGCTGGATTCCCGGTTTATGTCATCCTCCCACTCCGCGTGTAGGTGTGTCTGGCAAATGCGTACCGGTAGCCAAAGAGCATGCCTATCCGTACTATCTATTCGTATCCGTGGATGCACTTGGAGGATTTGGGACGTTGCGAGAAGTATAATCAAAGCCAGCTGTCAGGCCTACCCTGACAACACCCGACACTTCGCACACCCGGATGGAACGAGGTAGTGAGCGGGGATGAAGACGAGCAACCACCCAAAAAAAAAAGGTGGTAGTACTTTTACCCGTTCTCGCAAATGCCAGCTGGCAGTCGGTGAAGGTCTAGTCAGAGGGTCGCTTGCCTAATTCAACGACTTACATGAGTGGGCTAGCATCCCGGGATGTCCAGACCCGAGTCCCCCTCCCCCCAGGGTCAGAGACGAGCCCCGGGTGACAGATCACATCGCACGTATTCGAGACCAGGCGAGGCACATCCAAAAATGCGATTTTCGTCAAAATCGAATACGATTGCCACAAGTTGATCGTACGAGGTGAGCAATGCCAGAGAATGGCCTTGGTAAGCCGACGGAGGGAGGCTGAACACGAGAAGGGCTGGGTTGAGATCCTTTTTGAAATGGCAAAACCGGCCATCGGATTGCGACCGGTGTTTGATTGGATCTCGGGGGAGGATCTGTGGTGTCGAGGAGGCTTGCGGCAGGTCAAAGGTTTATTCGCGCACTAAAATGAGGTCGGGACCCCAATGGCGAGGTGGGTGGCTTCCCTGCGTCTGCTCATGGCGAAGCTAGTACAGCGAGAGAGGCAGTTTGGATCGAAGCCGTTAGATGCTATTGTTGACCCTTCACAACGGCACGTCGGCTGTGACGTCAGACGAAGTCGAAGGAGCAGTGCAGGCCCACGAGGGAGTAGGTGAGGTGTGGGGATGAACAAGAGAAGGGCACGGCACCTCCATCTTGCCTCACCCCGGTGCCTTCTATTTGCGGCGATTTGCCTTACAAAAGACAATCCTTTTGGAAAGCAATCCAGCAATGCGGCTTCTTGTGCGACACGAGGTGGCAGGACCCCGTGAACCAAGCCAGGTGGGAGCTCCCGTGCAGAGCGGCAGAGCGGCAGAGCGGTACATGCGTGTTCGGCCAGTATTCGTAGCAAGGCAGTCCCAAGGAGCCAGCCGAGCACACCATTCTCTAGTCATAGTCAGCCATGCATATGATATTGGGAGGTGGCGTCCCATAGCATCGCTCGTCGCACACTGCGAGGCGGCTCTTGCCCAGGCGCTTGCCAGACCGAGTGCCCCTTTTCTCAGCGGCTCGCTCTCTCAGTCTTTGCGAGGAAGCAAGAGGCGAAGGCATACTTTGTAAGTAGCTCGCGGCCGAGTGATCCAAGAGGCAAGACAAGACTGGGGTCCATGTCGGTAGGACGAGGTTGGCTGGCGAGAGTGGGTGTACACCCCCCTGGGCATCGGTGGGTGGAGGTGTCAGTCGCCAGTGCTCCTCGATTCGTAAACCACCTCAGCAACCCAGCTCAGTGTCTCGCTCGTGGCTCCTTTGAATACCTCTCGGCTGCTGTGGCTTGACCATTGTTGACATCTGCTCAGGAATGAGGCATTGAGGCGGCAAACCGCATTGGATCGGAAGAACAATAGGTGGTGCCATGCTCCGTGGTCAAGGGATAGAATGCCGCACACTGCAGATGCTTCCAATGTGACCGTGAAGGGCGGTGGTGGGTGGTTCTATTTATCGAGGGTCCGAAATTGAACTTGTGATCGTTAAGTTGGTAGCAGAGCTGAAGGATCAGACCCTGTCACAGCACCCAAGGACGGAGACCGAAGGAATATCGACTTGTGGGTAATCGCGAGTACCTTCAGCGCGGCACATAATCCTCGTGAGACCAAGTATTTTCCCTTGCCGGCAAAGTACCTACCTACCCATAAGGTACCGTAGTGCCTGTCCCCAGGGGATGCAACTTAACCAACTCGCCTCGCTGCAGTGTGCTGCTGTGCTGGGCTGGGCCGGGCTGAGTGAGGTGCTGCTCTGCTCCATTTGGTTGGCGCGTCTTTTTTTTTTTTTTTTAACCTTTCCTTCCTATTGTTGCTTGCCAGCGTCAGCGCCAGCGTCAGCGCCAGCGCCCACACTCATCCGGCGCTCCCATACACACTGTCGGAGTTGTCCTCCCTCGTCCTTGGGATCCCAGCTAAAGACATCCCGCTCGGGTCCTAGACCCGCTCCCGCCCTGCTACAACACCACTGCTGGACTCGATCTGGCCGCCTCTCCGCCTGACCGCATTCCCAGCCCAGTTCCAAATTCCCAGATCAGCGTCCTCGTCTTTCCCATCCGCTCGCTCAGACGACGACCAACAACCTCCGTAAGGAGCAGTTCGAATCTTTGCGAATTGCCCAAACGCTGGCTTCTTGGTCTGCTGACTGGCCTCCACCATCTACTCGAGTTCAGCTGCCGGCTTAAATTCCCTACCGTTACCGCCTGCAACAAAGACATTTCACACCGTTCTTCTTCGGCGCCGATTGGGATCACGCCTAGTGTGTTTGAATCAGGACAGGGAGGAGCAAGAGACGGATCCTGCACAATTTTGGCGTCTGACTGGAAATACTGACTGCCGCCTTGTCCCAGAGACGTGTCGGCCCTAGAGGGAGACAACCGCCCGTCTTCCACTCGGCAGCCGCAACCACAAGAGAGGACGCATCTATCCGACCCGACCACGGGTGTTTGTCCTCGCTGTGCAGCAACCCTCGATGTTCTTCGCTCGGCCATCACTGGCTACGGCATATACTTGAAGAGAGCACAATGCGACCGAGAACTTCAGAAACGGCATCCCAGCCTTCTCAGGCTCAGGCGACGTCTGTTGCCTCGAACCATCACCAAGCCCTTGGGTCGGCCCCGCCTACAGTTGATGCTTACCCCGATCAACACCCTCAATACCACCACCATCGCGAACCCGGCCAGCAACTAGAACAACAACAACAACCACAACAACCACAGTCTCACGATCCGCCGACACAGGGGCAACCCTCATACTCTGCTTACAATCAGGCATTCCCCGTGATACCCCCATCCTACTACCACGAGCCCGGCTCATTTATACACGACGAATACGACGATTACGAAGACTACGACGACGATGATGTTGAAGATGAGGATGACGACCTAGACATGAGCGACAGCGATGGAGGTGCTCCCTTGGACCATGTCATGACAGTCACCAGCCTTCTGTCCCCTATGCCCGACACCGAGACCGAAACGGACCCTCCCCAGTCATTTCCCGGGAATCACCACATCGAGCATCCCGCACATCCGCCACAAGACCAACACACGTCCTTGGGCCCCCCTGCTCATATGGTGAACTACTGGAACATTTCGATTGCGGCCGGGCACGGATTCCTCGATCCGATAGGAGCTCACCACCCTACCCCGCTTGATACGACTCCTTTCCATCCCATGCTTCATGCTGGAGCTGTGGATGATGACGATGACGACGATGTTTTCTACCCACCCGTTGCCGAGCAGCTCCAGCAGTTTCAGGCAGCGGTTCCCAGCGAGGATGAGATAGCATGGGAAAACGCAGGTCCACCGGCCCTCAGCAATCCTAACCCGAGCACTCTCGGCCCAGAAAATCCCGGCCTGACCGACTTCCTCAAGGGCTGGGCCTGGCGTAACGGCTTCCAGTCTAGAGGTCCTAGCCCTGGCATTCGTCAAATAAATGCACAGGTGTCGAGGGATGTTTCGCGCGTGCGATACTCGGATCTGGAGGGTGACGCATATGATGCGCAGGGCATCAACTGGGAAGCCTTGGGGGTGACGCGCAAGAATGCTCGAGAGCGTAGATGCCTGGACTACAAGAATTATACTAACAGGACGGATTCAGATATCTGGGCTGTAAGTCGCCGCTTGGAAACCTCGTGAATCCGAAACTGAGACTAACACAACCATCGCAGCCCCATCTGCCAGACAGAATCATACGCAATACCGAAGATTTCTTCAAGTTCCGTCGCATGGATATCCGTCAAAACGTCCACCTGGCTCATTTCCAGCTGCGCAATATTCTTGCATGTACTGGACGGAGCCATGCCTTCTACCCGGGCCAGCGAGCCGTTCACCAGATCAACCCCGTATCTGGCGAGAGCGAAGTGGCTATGGACCTCAACGACATGATTGGTGTCCAGATTTCAACCTTGGATGCCAATTGTGGTATATTGATTGCGGGTACTTTCAATGGAGAGTACTGCATGCGAAATATTTACAGCCAGGACAAGAAGTATACCGAGGGGCAAATTACCAGCCACGTCAGTGGTATAACCAATCATTTGCAGATCCATGCTTCGAGGAGCTCATCCGCACCGCTAGCTGCCTTTGCATCCAACGACCAAGGCTTCCGTGTCATGGATGTGGCCACGGAAAAGTTCGTTCTGGATACGCAATACGGCTGTCCCATCAACTGTTCCGCTCTGTCCGCCGATCGTCGTCTGCGTGTAATGGTCGGTGATAACTACAACGTCTTGATTGCAAATGCGGACACTGGTGAGATATTGCAAGAGTTGGGAGGCCACCGGGACTTTGGATTTGCGTGCGACTGGTCAGACAATGGCTGGACTGTTGCAACCGGTTTCCAAGACATGAGCGTGAAGCTCTGGGACGCTCGAATGTGGACCAACTCGGACGGTACCAGCAAGCCACTCACCACGATTCGCTCTGAGATGGCAGGTGTCCGTAGCTTGAGATTCTCTCCCACCGGCAGTGGCCCTCAAGTTCTCGTTGCAGCCGAGGAAGCCGATTACGTCAACATCATCGACATCCAGACTCTCGCCCATAAGCAGACGTTTGATATCTTTGGGGAGATTGGAGGTGTCGAGTTCACCAACGATGGCCAGGATCTCAACATTCTCTGCATGGACCGGACTCGTGGAGGGCTGGTGCAACTGGAGCGTTGTGACTTAGGGTCCAGCTCCGACTTTGAGTACGCACATCAAGCTGCGGCCTTGGATCCTTGGTGGAGGCCCAGCCAGAACGGGATTTTGTCTGAGACGGAGTTGGTTCGATCAAAATTTTTGGTTCAGCGGGAAAGAGGGAACGACCTCTTTGACCTCGATAAATGATCAAACTCTGATGAAGATAATATTTGATATCATTTGATGAAATTTGGAAATGCCCTGCTTGATCTACCTGATAGCATAGTGGGTTGAGTTGATAAATGGCATAGGGCAAAAAAAAAAGTCAACGACCCGTTTCGCGCCATTTGAAACTTATATTTCTACATTTATAAAATCTGATTCCATTTTCAAAGCCAAGTTGGCATGTTTATCAGTTGGTCACGGTAGGTATGGGCAAAGTAATTTGCATCCCGTCTTCATCTGGCCCATGCAACTGCCTTACCTCAGCAAGGGCCCTCCTCTACGGCTCGGGTGCCACCTGCCCCTCCGGCATGTGCCGTGAGTTCGTCCAAGGACTGCCCCGCGTTCAACGGCGTGCCCCGCCATCCATTCGCGCTCCCTGCGCCAGCCGCATCTCCGATATAGGCCATTGTGGTGGTGGCCCGCGGTGCTGAGTGACGACTGAGGTGTGGTCTGTCGGCCTGCCGCACACTAAGACGGCGGGGATCAATCCACCACACAAAAATTCCGTCCTCTTTCTCTTGAGTCTTGGCCCGGCCTTTGACTCACCGCAGAATCGAATAAGTGCAGGACCCCCCCACGGATAGCTTCCGCGACGAACAAGAACAAAACCGCGCAGACTTCAACTTTTACCACCGCCCGAGCCAGACCAATTGACTCGAAATCACGCTCGCTTTCCCGCCTCAACCCCTCCGAGCACCCACCCGGCCTGTGTTGTACAACCAAACCCCCGCCGCTGTCGCTGCAGCAATTCTCGTCGCCATTGGCCTTACTGCGACCTTGTGCTCCATTCCAAACGCGCCCGACCCGACGTTTCCACCTAACCTCTGGAAGTGTTTTAGCTCTGAGAGCGACTTCTCTCCACCTCTTCTATTATCGATCGCGTCATTGCACAACATATCTTGCCTACCATGGATTTGGTGAACCAGTTGGTTTTTACCCCTCCATCAAAGCCATCATGGACCAATTCGCAGAGAAGCTAATGACGAAGCAAAGCTTAGAGGGCCGACTCCTATTCGCTGTGCCCAAGAGTGAGTCAACCCAGGACATTCATGTTCAAAGGCACACATTGCTGACCATGACTCCTTTCCTCAGAGGGCCGCTTGAACTCCGCTACGCTGAACCTACTTGAGGGAGCCGACATCCAGTTCCGCCGCGAGAACCGCCTCGACATCGCCCTCGTCAAGAACCTCCCCATCGCCCTCATCTTCCTGCCCGCCGCCGATATCCCCACATTTGTTGGCGAGGGCCGGGTCGATCTTGGTATCACGGGCTGGGACCAGGTCAAGGAGCACGATGCTGGCATTATCAGCAGCAACAAGGCCCAGAGGGCTTCTGTCGAGCTGAACGCCGATGGCGAGGAGCTCCAGAAAGTTGGAGGCTGCGAGATGGTCATGGAGCTCGGCTTCGGCCACTGCAAGCTGCAGACCCAGGTCCCGGAGAAGGGTCCCTATGTGACGACGCAGGACCTGGTCGGCAAGACCATCGGCACCAGCTTTGTCAACCTGGCGGCTGAGCACTTTGCCAAGCTGGAGCTGGGCGTCGATGCCGATGGCAACAGCAACACCTCGCCGAAGAAGCTTCGCACCAAGATTATCGATCTCAGTGGAAGTGTTGAGGCTGCTTGTGCGTTGGGTGTCGCCGATGGCATCGTTGACCTCGTTGGTAAGTTGTCCCGGAACAGCCAGCGTCTAAAGGAATAAGCGCTGACATCTACGTCCAGAGTCTGGTGAGACCATGAGAGCCGCCGGCCTCAAGGCCATTGACACCGTCGTCGACTCCCAAGCCTGCCTCATCAAGTCCCGGTCGCCGTCAAACAACGAGCTGATCGAGCTCATCGCCGCCCGTATCCGCGGTGTCATTACCGCTCAGAGATTTGTCCTGTGCCAATACAACATCGAGCGATCACGTCTGGCCGACGCCAAGCAGATTACCCCTGGAAAGCGGGCGCCGACCATCACAACACTGGACGAGGAGGGCTGGGTTGCTGTCAGCTCCATGGTCGAGAAGAAGAAGATTGCGCTGGTAATGGATGATTTGACCCGCGTTGGCGCTCAGGACATTTTAGTGCTCGATATCCACAACACTCGATAGATTCTGCAACATTTTGGGAAAGGATATACAAAAAGACCACGAAATATGTAATGTGCCTGGAAAAAGGTCAACCAGATTCAGTTCCATAGATCGCAATCGGAGGAGAAACGAGCGAACGTTCGAAAGGGCAAGAAATAGCAAAAAATGAAGCTGAAGCTGAAGCTGGGTGAAACGATTGCCAATCATCAACGCAACTAAACAGTTGTGTCAGCAGTTGTGGCTGAGATGACGGTACGCAGGGGGCGTCGACAATGCTTGCGTCGCTAGCGTTCCATTCCGAGTCTCTGCCCTTTGCTCTGCATTTTGCTCGGCCTCTGTGGGTGCAGGGCTGATTCTGGATGAGCAGAGCCACGCGCACTGGGCATCCCTGATCAACAGAGCTCTAGGATTTTGGGCTTGTGCCCGCACGAGCGAATCGGACATCGGTCGATGCCCTGCACAAGTTGCTTGTCAGTTCTGGGGCTTTTCACAGCAATTTTTCAGCTTGTGTTGAGTGAGGTGTGATGTGACGTCGATTGGGGGCGCTCTCCTGCTGATCCCCAAGATGCGCCAAGTGGGGAACACTCCGTCACGCCCGTATCCCGAGGCGGTGGTAATTTAGGTAGGTAGTGGCAGCGGCGGCGGTGCTGGCCCGCGCCGAAGCTACCGACGCGACCGATGATCAGGTACCTCACTGACATATATCTATCTCCGCACGCCGTCACTTGTTTAAATCCCTTCCTTTTCTGAAATCCTGATCCCAATCTGACCCATCTCCGAAGAGTAAAGCTCTTGTCAAATTGCCAGAAAATAACTGGTGGCAGCTCGGAAAGTTCAGTTGAATACTTGTCCGTCAACCATCGTCGAGGATTATTGAAGCATTTCGACCCAGCGTGACAATGTCGTCATCAACAACAGCTACAAGAGTCACTGCCAAGCGAGGCGGCAGCAGCGACGCTGGAGCCGTCCAGCAGTCTACCATTTACAAGGTGAGCTCCTACACGCCTGAATTCATCCGGTATAATGAAGTCTGGTTACCCCGAAGAAGTGAAGGGGTTTTCGCCCGACTTAGGACCCAGATGACATCTTTCGTGATTGATGTGCAGACGCTCACTCGCAACTCAGGTCATAATGACACCCATCATCCTCGTCTCCTTTCTGCTCTCCCTGGCATGGGTAGACCTCACATACACCATCAGGAGGTCAAGAAATCACGGCCGGCAAGGCTGGATGCCTTCCTGGCTCCACAGCATCCTCTACCGGAAATCGCAGTATCGTTACGCAGAGGCCAAGGACCAAAAGACACCAACAACCACACCGAGTCCCAAGGACGAGCGGGAGGAGTTTTACTATCACAGCAAACAGAAGAAACTTCTGCGCATGGAAGTCGACGATGCGTTTCAGCTACGAGGCCACGTTCTTGTGGTGATGACGCTCGTGTTGCTCACGGCGTCGCTGGCCTTTGCTTGGGGTGGCTGGATGTTTTCCGGTTGGGTTTGGAGGAGCTACGGCGAGAGAGCCTTCGATATCTGAAAAAAATGTTAAAGGATGGAGATGAAATTCTGCGATGGATCAAAGATGTTTAGTGTATGGCGGCGACCCGTCGCTTTTCTCAATCATTCCAGCTCATCGATTGGCACCCGGGATGAAGGCGACTAAGTTGGGATGAACTTCTTCGACACTAGGACCGTTCTTCAAGGGCCAATGCCTCCCTGCCCACTTGGCATGCTCGATGGCTGACTCGGCCCGCCCTCGTCAGCTCCCAGCCCTCCACGCCCACCTTGACCACGGGTAGCACTTCAGAGCCAGGTCCAATTTTTGTATCTCTTCGGTCATGACCTGAAGAATGTGGTTGGCGCCGATGGAAATAGTGGATGGTGCTGCTAAAATCTCGAAGAGGACAAAATCTTGAAAGTGTGATTATACCCCGAGGTTGATCTGTAGCTATCTGCAGTTTATGCTAGAACCAAAAGGCTTCAACCTGCCTATGTTGGATGGAAGAGACACTTAATAAAAAACCTCAATAAGTGACCGCGATATAGTCTTGGGACAATCATCGGAATAAAAAAGGTGCGACAATGCGGTTCAGTACTGCCATAGGGATGGGATTGATTGGGGAAGAACGATAAAGAGGAGGTCCGTTTCTATCTACGGGTAACATCAGATCAAACCGCTTCCAGTCTTATTGTCAGCTCCATGCCACCGGTCTTCAACAGCAAGCACCGGGAATGAGGGTTCGAGAGATTCTGATGTCCAGGGGCCTTGACTAGTCCATGAAGCCCTGGTTCTAATTATTTCATGGTCCCCATTCGGCCTTCGACTGGCCCATTTATTCTTTTGCTTTCGGGTTTTTTATTGTTTTTCTTCAGTACGTCTAATGCTGTAGTACTTATTCGTAGCTGAGATTCTCTATTTCAACCCACTATGGTTGGAATGCAGCCTTTCAATTACATGCATATCTCTCTACAAAAGGTTGCATTGCCTTTGCACTGCCTGTTTAAAGGCCCTTAATTTCGTGGCCATTCACATTTGTGAGATTTCACGTCTTTCAGAGTCTTTCAGAGGAGGGGTTACATTTGACCTCGTACCTGTTAACCGTTGGTGGAAAGTGGGACAGATCGTGGAGTGGGTCTCAGCACCCAGGGACCGCTGCTTCCCCTGCCAGCTCTGGTATCCTCCCTCTTACCCCACATACGCGCCGACTTGCTCTTCGCACCTTTCCTTTTCGGCTTTCACCACAACCACTTTCCTGACCTTCCGAACTGCCTTTCAAGGGTCATTCACTTCAAACGCATCACCAAGAACTCAGCAAATGCGACACATGAAAATACAATCATGTCGGAGCCGGAGCCTGCACTGCAAGGGCCCGGCGTCTTGCACAGCACCAGTGCGCCGCTGAGCAGTGCACTTCGGGTAGAGCTCTTTGCTGCCATTGAGGCCATTTACGCGATAGGTGGTGGGTCCGACACGTCCCACGCGATCAAGTCAGAGACAGGAAGTCATCCCACTACGACAGACACAGACCATTACTCAGCCTCCAGTCACTCCTTGGATACTGCGTGCAGTCGGCTCACTGATGTTATGAAGCACTGGGACTTGAGGATTCAGGATCGGTCGTTATCTCGTCAACATGCCGTCTATCACTTCCACCCACCGAGCAATGTCATGGAATTCGAGAGCTGGGTTATGGGACAGAGCATGTCTACTGCTGATTCCACCCTCATTGCTCGTCTTATCGACTTATGCCCTCAACTGGGGTTCGAGGTTCTTCCAGTTGTCATGAAGTACACAGGAACGACCTGCCAGTACCAAGTTCGTGCCCCTCTTCCGCCAGATGGCAATGTCGGGCCGCAACTCCCTGAACAGAACGGGTACTGGAAAGCCTATCAACATGTCAAGCACTCTCCTAGCATTCATTATTTTGGAAGCTTTGATGATCTCACACTTGCTGAAACTGTTGATTGCCATGAAGGCAATGTCCTCGATGAAAGGAACGTCGCCTGGGAAAGGGCCCGCCGTGGAATATTCTCTTGGCAAGGGTCCTACGAGCAGCAGTTGTTCGACGAAGAGCGAAGACTTCGTGAAGCCAACCCCAGATGGTATCAGAACATTATCCCAGGCACTAGTGGCGACCTAGGTTATTACTTCGCCCCAGTAAGTCTGATGCGACCAACAATCATGGTATGTGTGACTCTTCTCTAATCATACTCAGGCGATCATCATCACACCGCTCAGAACTCAGCTGGAATTTGTCAATATGGACGAGCCATCGCAATCTGCCATTCGCATCTGGCGTTACCTTTTACGGCAATGCAAAGCATCTCCAGAGTCAGCATTCTACTTTGAAGTCCTCCAGTCTCTGTGCCGATTTGTGTGGCCCGAGCGAGGTAATGAGTTACCAGAGACACAAATCCTGGGTACAAGGGTTCAGAACCGCCAGGAGCTCATCGACAAAGTCGATTCCGGTCTCATGGGCGATCTGATGTTGACCTCGCTAGTCTTCAAAAACCATCAACTTTTCCAGAGCCTCATCGCCAGTACACCGGTCGAACCATTGGTAGACTACAGTTGGATATGCCAAAATGCGAGCTTTCATGGCTACTCAGCAGCTAATGCGCTCTACGAGTAAGCTCAATGATTGCAATCAATAGCCAAGACTAACACCAGCTTAGACTTCGAAGTTTCTTATTCGAACGCAACAACTTTCTGCAAGTTGCTAGCATAGTCGATAAGTTGCCTCCATATTCTGTGACCGACAGTTCAAGCAAAAGCGTCGAGGAACTCGGAAAGATGACTATTGGCATACTTAAATCCCCCGTGTCAGCAACCCATGGCCGAGTCGTGGTGAACCTCTTGAAGTTATTCAAGGACTTTGACAAGTGGAGTGACATGTGAGCACAGCTCCTATCCTTTGACATGTTTCGATGCTAATGGATCACAGGGTGGATTCAGCCATGAGCAGACATGGAGAGATCCAGCAGCACAGCCAATTCATGCTCGGGTTGTTCAATAGACTCTTCGAGGTGGCAAAGAGAGACAGGCTGCCTCTGGACCAAGTCACTGCATTTTATCAAAAGCACGCAGGCGTGACAGACGAGTTGAAAACGCTATGGGACATTGGCAAGCTGGTCAGCAATGCGAATGAAGAGCAGAGCGCCGAAGCAAAGGCCGCTCGGCAGGCTTGGTGCATTGCTGAACCAACGGAAGAAACCATTGTCGGCCATTCAAAGCTGACCCCGACAAATCACACAATGATTGCTGGACTGTTCAGAAATCTTGATCGCCTAGGTATGGATGATCAAGTAAACAATCTTGCAGAACACATCGCTCAACATGTTACTGAGATTGAGCCCATCCACTTGGCACGTCTCTGGCTACCACTCCTTAGGACCCTCCAGGACCTAGTGGATCCCGATAAGCCGGCATACCAGCACCTGTTTCAAGCCATCTTTGAGCGTTATGAGAGTGCAGTCTTTGAGGATGTCTCAGGTCGGATCGAGCAAGAACCAAAGCTGATATCCCCAATGGCCGCATGCTGTCGTCAATGCGAGACTCTCAACTCTTACTTTGATCAACCAAGCTGGAAGACCATTCACTTGGTGAAGCCGAGGATGATAGTAGACCATATACAAAGTCAGCTTCAGAATCAAGGGAAGCCCATAAAAGTGGTCATCTACGGTAGGAACGAGGCCAGCTTGACAATGCAGCTTACCAAGTCTTCATTGGCCAATGAAAGACTCCGCACGATCGGGGCACTGAGGAGACAGGAGGCGACCAGAGCTGTTCAGCAATTCGACCCAGATGTTCTGCTGTCTTTCCTCGGAGACAAGGGGGAGATCATGTGGAAGTTGGGAGATGCGGAGTCTCAGAGGCCTCTCAAAGGCACCTCGGCAAGACTCTCAGATTCATCGTCGACTAGGTTGGCTGCCGGATCGTCTAGAACAAGCTCGTCATCCACACCAGGTGTTTCTCTAAGATCTTTAGAGACGCCTCGGAGGGGTTACCAAGAACCTCCGATCAGGGACGAAATAACATCACACACCAACATGGTCCAAGCTCAAATAACGCCAAGGATCGAGGATAGGAGCATAACGGGCATGGTGAAGCCGGAGCCTTCGGCTTCTCTTAGTTTAGCTCAGTGCTCGGGTCACAGAGATATTCGGGACATGTCTGGTGCCAGTGTCAACAAGGAGCAGGCCACGCCAAGCAGTAGCACCAGTCAAGGTGGTTTGCTCAAATCCAGCGGGACCTCAGCGAGAGATCGACTCAAAAAGTTGGGCAGAATGAAGCTTGAGTCTACACCCAAGTTTGATGATGATGATGAAGCGACGGCGCGACTCCGGGCGAAACTGGATAAGAGACTGACGCCGAGAGAGACACCTCAAAACCGTAGCGGCAGCAGCAGCAGATTGGACTACAGCTTGCCGAGAACGCGTAACCTGTTGGCGCCGTTCGGAGGTCGCGGCTCGAGCAGGGAACCTGCGTCCTCTTTTAACAAGCAAGCCGGCCTGACGAGCACCTTAGAGCCCATTTTGTCGTTTCAGAGCACGGCCAGCGGCTTCTCCAGAACCCCGCGGCTAGACGCCGTGGCAGGAGGTCCTACGCCCAGGCCTTCACCCCTTCTGAATGCGTTATCAGGAGGCAGTGCCAACAGCGGTAGCAGTCGACTGGGCCTCGGGGTGAGAACTAGAAGCCCTTCGAGCAGCCCATCACCGGCTACCGCCGGCGGCGGCAGCAACCAGCCGGATTACATGGCGGCGATCATGGATGTGAAACGTGCCAAGAAGCTGCGTTCCGGCTCGACGTGGGAAGTGCGGTCTGCCTTGGGTAGTATCGTGGGCTCGGGTACGGCATCCTCTGCCGCGGCCAAGTCGCGGTTCAGCGGACTTGTCGACGCGATTGAACAGGAGAACCCGAGGCTCACTAGCCTGATGAACGAGAGCCCAGATTCGCACAGCGCATCTGGTATAGCGAGGGCTACATCAGGGGCTCTGACGGCGCGGTCTCATAACGTGAGACCGGACCGGAGTCGCATTTCCGGCACGGTCAGTCGCAAGCGACATATTATGGATGACGATGACGACAACAACGAGGTTATTGACCTCTGCGGCGGTAATTCTTCCTACGAAGGAGGCAACAAGAGGATGAAGACCACTCCCACCTTTACCCTACTCGATGACGACCCATTCGGTGAGGATTGATGGAGAGGGGGGGTGGGATGAAATTTGCTTCTTTCGACAAGAGCTTAGCGCATTAAGCATCGGCGAGCGTTTGACATGGTTGGTGAACGTTTTCATAGGTAGAAGCGTTTTTCCCCCTGGGATGGTTCAACAGGATGGATGGTAATTTGGGGGGCGTTCGATATAGGCTATTTTGTTCTTGCCTTGGGGGCGTCAATCTGGAATAGGCACGATACCCAGCACCATAGAATCAAATTTTCGTTTCAGCAAGAGTAAAAAAGGGGTCTTTTTAAATCATTGTATGAATTTGTCATTACTACGCTTTAAAGCATCGCTTTTCGTTTTGCGTGCCCTGCTATATTTTTTGCTTCCGTGTCGTACACCAGAAGGGTTTACATCACATAAAGGAGATCCGTGTCTAGACGACGATTAGCATGACAATATTCAAAGACGTCCAAGAACAACAAATGGATGGCGAGGCTTACCGATTGGGTGACTGCTTGAAAGCTGGGGCAGCTGGGTATACTTCTCCTCCAGGACTTCACGAATGCTGTTCAGTAGCTCGACGTAGCTTTGCTGGGGGTTCTTCTTAAGAGCGGTGATGAAAGCATACGACATTGCGCCCGTGGCTTGGTTCGCAATGGTAGCGTCGGCGCTGGAAACAACTTTTTTAGTTCTCGAAACTCCGCTCATCGTACAGATTACTCACGATGTCTGACTATCCTTGCTGCCGGACCACATGATGACGTCGGCAGGAGAGGTGCGCGTGTCCTTGGTCTTTTCGTAGGCATCGTCGCCGGCAATGGCGCGCTTGCCAAAGCTGAAGATGGAGCTCGCAACACCACCAAGGTCGCCTGAGGTGTAAGCCGTGAATGCCTTGAGCAGTCCCTGACCGGCCTCCTTGGCCAGATTGGGCTCCTTGAGAACGCCCTTGGTGGAGTAGATGTAGGGCAGGTCGAGGGCGGATCCAGAGTGGCACGAGTCGAAGATGGCTGTCAGTCTGACGCCGGGCTGGAGGGGTCGAACCATGATGAGGTGCATCTCATCGTCAACAATGTGACTGGCCTCCTTGTAATCGACCGGGTAGATGACCTCATCATAGCCATCATCCTCGTCGCCATCAAGATCCTCGGTCTGACCGCCGTGGCCCGAGTAGTGGAAGAACAAAGAATCATTTGGCTGTGCGCCCTGGACGAGCCAGTGCATGGCTCGGAGGATGTTGTTCTTCGTGGGCTGGCCCATGGCCTGCTGCTGATCGTCGGTGAGAATGACCATGTCCTCACGCTTGTAGTTATACCTCTCTACAAGGAAAGCCGACAGGTTCTTGACGTCATTGATGCAGCCCCGCAGCTCACCATCCTGACCAAAGTAGTTGATGCCGATGAGGAGAGCTTTCCGCTTGCCCTGGCAGGTGGAATACTGAAAGCTGTACCCGTCGGGAGCACCGTGGCCAAACTGCTGGGCGCCTGAAGGCGGGGGAGGCGGCGCGTTCCGGTTGCCGTGAGCCCAGTCGTTGGAGTTCACCGTTGGCATTTCTGAGATGAGTCAGTGCTTGTGGCACTTTGCCTAGGGCGAAGAAGCGAGGCGTGTGGTACTCACGGGGTCTTCCCTGGTGTCCGGAATTGACAGGGTAGCCGTATACATCGAGGCCCGGAGGCGGAGGATGAGAAGGGGGTGCATACCTGCCGATGTAGCCCTGGTCCGGGTGCGGATTGGGCGGCGCCTGGTTGTAACCGTAGCCACCCTGACCCGGAGGGGGACCGGGAGGCGGATTGTAGTCGCCGCCGCCGTAGCCTCCGTGGTGCGAGGGAGGGGGTCCGGGGGGAGGTTGATATCCGCCGTAGCCGCCGCCGCCTCCTTGATGACCTCCATAACCTCCTCCCTGTTGGTGTCCGCCGCCATAGCCTCCGCCGTAACCGCCTGATCCATAGCCGTGCTGTCCTGGATAGCCAGACATTGTGCCGAGTCAATTGACGCTATGTTTGTGCGGGGTGAAGAGTGTTGCGCAGGACGTTTTTGGTTTACACAAGCTTCACAGGAGCAGAAGGTGAGTTGTGAGTGAGGTGGTGTCCCGGAAAGGGCGGGGTGAGGAGCAAACCCACTATGAGCGAATAAGCCGTGTCAAAACAAGCCTTTGATACCTCTGAATGCAGACTTTTCGTTAATTCAGGGATGGTGCAAGTTCTACAGAAGAAGGTCTTGAGAGCTGCTGAGGTTCGGACTTGGGAGGTTAGGAATTGTTGTTAACGGAATGCGAAGGGTGTTAAGAAAGACTGTGGGGTTGAGTGAGAAGCGACAGCGATGTGCGATATGCAGAGAAACGGGTGGTCTGGTTGGTGGCAGCAAGAGGAGGGGTCCGTCAGGTAGGTACGGGGTACCTCGCCAATTTCTTTTGAGCGGTACTGCGGGAAGCTCCTGCTCACCTATGTAAGAGCTGGGAAGCTTGCTTGGGATGGGAAGGAGAGGGAAGGAGGGGCAACGCGCGAGGCAGCCCAGGATGAGACGTCTTAGGTTGAGGTCGGAGTAGTGGGGTTGGAGGGGGGAGGCACGGGTGGGAGGGGCGGTAAGGGGAAGTGAATTGAATGGAAGGTGAAGGGAGGAGGCCTCGGTTGCAGTTGCACAAAAGGCGCGACGTTTTGTCTGTTCCTGGGCAAGTGTTTGGAGTTTTCAGCTGGGATTCACACCTGCCTTCGAAAGAGAAAGAAGGAGTTCCAGAAACTTGTTCCACATCATCTGGACATCTCTCCCGTACCTAGGTAGGTTAGTCCATAAGTACGGCGCTCTCATACTTTCTCCCGCGTCTTAGTGATAAGCCCCAGTCTCTCAGGTCTCATGCCCGGCTCCGTGGTCAAAGTCATCATGGATTGCTTTACCTTTCGCCTGGTTCGTGGGAGGGCCACGAGTGCGAGGCAGATTTTGCTGGTCAAATCCAACAGAAAGCAACAGCCGGTAAGCCCTCCGAGGCTGATACGGACTGCCCATGATTCAAGAGGTGGCTAAACTTGGGCTTGAGGTAGAAGTCCGAGCCACGCTCAACTGCAGGTCTCAGGAAAACACTGCCGATGAGTCCAGTAAAGTGAGGTGAGCTCGGTACAACGCCAGTCACCTGTGAGCAGCAGCAGCAGCTTCCGCAATGTCCCTACCCAATTATCACGTATACCTACTACCAAGACTACCTTAAAAAGGGAGCAGGGGGTTAGCTAGGTGCATAATGGTCTGCTATGGGTCGCCAGACTCCCGTTGTCTGCCAAGGCCGAGCGGCTGTCAGTTCCTCCCCTTCCCGCGCACAGCAGAGGAGAAGGGACGACATGCCCAGACCAAGCCTGACGGGAAGAGAGAGCGGAAGGCGGAGGGATTCCATCGCTGCGCTTGCATGCGTGTAAAGTACCTACGCACGCTGCCATGTCTGTCTATTGTTGGCCCCCGCCCGCCCGGATTCCAGTTTAGAGGACCGGACAGAGCGAGTCTAACCCTCTTTGAGCAACGGCGATGTGGATGCGGCCGCGTATGCTTGCAGGTCCGCGGGCGGGAATAGACTCGGGCGCCAAGACTTTCCCAGGCCACGCTCGCGCTGGATGGTGCCGTAGGGCAGCCGGCCGTCATACCTCCCATGCTGCTTGTGATCAAGGTGCTCAGGCAGGGTAGGTGGGTCGGTACCTTATGTAGGTACCTTCAGGTGCAAGTGAGCCTTAGGGAGGGAATGGGCTTGCCTTGGGAGGGGAATCTTCGATAGGAGAATGTCACCAACGCAAGTTCAGCGGGCGACTGTCGGACATCTGTCAACCTTACCTCACTCTGGCGTCGCAGCCTGGACCTGGAACGGGCTTCTTGTTGCTACAAACTGACCAGGATAAAGTAATACGAAGCTAGGGACGGAGCAACCAGCATCAGCTCAGTCTCAAGCCACTGCTGCGCGAGGGGCTGGCTCTCGGTATCGGCATCCAGCCCATCGGCATTCATGTGCAGGTACCTTGCCCTTCACAGCAACAGAGGTGGGAGCAAGGTAGCCCAGCACTAAAATGTAGAACCATTCAATCAGGCTGAGGCCAGGCGAGAGAACGAGGGGCTGCCATTCCGCGACTCTTGCTTTTCTCCCCTCCCACCTCCCAACCTCTGCTAACTCTTCCCTCAAACTTCAACAAACGATCCTTTCTGCTTGAAACAAACCGACCGACAAATCGAAGCGCAGCCGTCGCCAATCGCCCGGAATTTCGCCGTAGCTTCGTCCATATCCCATTCTATCCACGACACACGCTCGTTTCTCGACCCCGCAAAACTCAAAAATGGTGCGTTTCCGCCGCGACCCATGATGCTGCCTCTCACGTCGCAGCTCCGGTGTATGGCTGTGTTTTCGTCGGCATCAGAGACTGACATTTGACTTTTGTCTCCATGCAGGCTCCTCCCCCCTACGGCCTCACTGAGGAGCAGTACAAAGACTACAAACAGGTCTTTTCCATCTTCGTAAGTCGCAAGAACCCTGCCTCGCACCCACCTATCCCGACAATGGCATTGATGTGCATTGTCCTCCTTGGGACGAACTTGTTGCTAACAGTGGGTTTTTCCTGACAGGATCGCGATGGCACCGGTCAGTACTCCCGACCTCACGCGAAAATCCTTCGTCGCCCGATACCAAATCACACTGCCAGGCTTGCCACTCCTGCTGGAGTATCAGCTCAACCAGCTAACTAGGGTTGCGAGTCTAGGCGCCATTAACGCGGAGGAGTTCCAGATCGCCATGCAGTCTCTTGGACTGAACCCTAGCATCAAGGAGGTCAACGAGCTCATCGCCGAGGTCGACCCCAATCACGACGGCGGCATTGATTTCCAAGGTGGGCCTCCATCATTAGTCGTAGCGCGATTGGAAACATGATCGCTATGGTGTTCGCCATGGCAACTTTGAACCTGAGCGACTGACAGCTGCCACAGAATTTCTTCAGCTCATGAGCGAGGCACCCGCACCGTCAAGCAAGGACACCGATACCAACACTGAGCTCGTCGCCGCCTTCAAGGTCTTTGACAAGGACAACAGCGGCTCCGTCTCGCCCTCGGAACTGCGCCAGGTGCTGCTGTCCCTCGGCCAGCGCGCCACCGATGAGGAGATTGAGGAGATGATTAGACATGCCGATCTCGATGGCAACGGTTCTATTGATTGTAGGCAACCCCAATTCTGCGCACCCATGTCGCGATCGCATCAATACGTGTACTGCGGCATCTTTCGCCCACCGGAATGGCCCTGCATCACCACCCCATTCACATTTCGCTTGCCACCCCGCCCCCACTCAATGTTTCTTTAAATAGCACCATCACTTTCGGAGGATTGCGGCTGACATGCACTTGCAAAACACAACAGATCAGGAGTTCGTCCAGCTCATGGCCCCGAAAGACGGCAAGAAGTAAATTGAATTCTGCAAACGCGAGCAGCGACAAACGGTTCTAGGCGCGTATCTTTCTTAGGTTTTGGGTCCAGTGGGTGGGGGTGGGGGAAAAGCACAACACTGCCGCCTTGATACCCTTTCCTCATAAGGCACAGTGAGAGGATATGGGTGCTTTGAAAGTGGAGGAAAACGACTTGGCAATACACATCGCAATCACACACATGACACAACAAATGCAAGACATTGATTAACACAGATTTACACTTTCAACCCTGGGCTCGATGCGGAAACACAACTGACGGATAGGGTTTTTTGTGTATTTACTCTGCTATTGGCAGAGAGGTGACTGCTTACGTCGAGTCCCCCTCGCCAGGTAAAAGCCTGAAAGCCTCCCTACCGAAGACGATAAGGAAATGGGCGAAACGCAATCGCCATGTGGGTAACTGTGAGAGGAATAATGGTGAAAGGGAGGGCTACTGCATCTCCCAATGCTCAGAGAACAAACTGGGGCGCGCTGTTGGTAGGCGTGAAGAGAGCCGCATCGCGAAGGGGGGGAATTTCAAGAAAAAAAAACATCCTTCTTTCCGCCGAGTAAACAACCCTCGTCCCCGTCCCCATCCATCCCCCGTTCTCCAAACCCAGAAAGTTTAAGGCCGTGATCGCGTTCCGGGGTTGGTTGTGTGTGATGGTCGATGGGCCATCTAGGTAGTGGTATCTTTATGTGTAAAGTTTGTTGGTTTGTTGCTCGGTTGCACTCGATTCATCGTTTGTTGTCGTTGCTTACTTTTTTTTTTGGCTTTGGCTTGGCGTGATGGATTAGAAGCAGCAGGTCAGGCACTCGAGGCAACACTCGCAGGTCTCTCCGCAGAGCCAGCAGCAGCAGAGAGTGGCGATGCTGTTTTTTGGTGGTCAGTGTGTGTCTTTCGCAGAAGATCTTTGCGCGCGATTGTCGCAAGACCGACTCTTTTGTTGATTGGGAGATGACTTACCAGCCGTAGAGGCAGCCCTTGTCATCCTTCTTCTCCTCCTGGGGAGGGGGAGCCTGGCCCTGGGGAGGGTAGTACATCTGCAGTCGGCGTCAGTATCAGAGCGTCGGGATCGAGGAGCGAGGAGGCCGTCGACGGTGTTGGATAAGGTAGACTTACGGGCTGCTGGCCGGGAGGAGGGTAGCCCTGAGGAGGGTAGCCCTGAGGAGGGTAGCCGCCCTGAGGAGGCGGGGGAGAGCCGTAGTAGGGCCTAGGAGAGGGAGTGTCAGTTTGGGTTTTCTCACGAGATCGTGAAGGTGAGGCTGGCTGCTGGTTCAGGCCAGCCCAGCCAGCCTATGTCGTTGAAGGAAGGAGGCGCGCGCGACAGGTGAGTTGGAGACTTACTGCTGCTGGGGAGGGTATTGAGACATGGTGGTCTGTGACTAGGAAGTTTGATTAATCGACAAAAGAAGAATCGAGGATTGCAAATGCGCGCAAAGGTGAGGAAAGAAAAAGTAGGGAAAGAGAATGAAGGTTGGAAGTTGCAAGGGGTGTGGGTGTGATGTGCGGGATGTGAGAGAAGGAAATAGGACAGGATGGGATGGGATGAGATGAGATGGGGTGTGGGTTATGTTTCTGCTCCTCGGTCAATGTTAATTACCTACTTGGGTTCAACAGGTCCTGCTGGGATCATACCTCGTCGAGGCGCAGGACATGACCTGAAAGTAGACTGAGTGGCTCTCCTCTCTCAGTCTGTCTGTCTATCTGTCCGTCTCTCACTCGCTCCCGGGTATGTCTCCGACGGGCGATTCGCTGACAACCGGCCTACATACACGCGCGTAACGTTTAAGATACCCATCTTAAGGTAACCCATTCACCCAAGAAGCGTTACGCCTCAGATATTTGCGATCCATCCTTGGACATCCTGTGAAGGGAATAACGCGAAAAGGGTTCACTCAAGGCTCATCCTCGTCCTCCTTCTCTTCTTCTTCTTCTTCTTCTCGCTCGTTCTGTTCCCCTTCGGGCCGTCCGTATCTTGGTCCCTTGTGTCTCCCAGTGTCTCCTTAAAAACAGGGTCCTATTCTCGGGCCCGCGGATCGCTGTTCGCGAAGGGGTCCAGTGCATCACCCAAAGTCGCCATGTGGCTCATAATCCAATACCAGCCCAGTTCGGAAACACAAAGGGGGCGAGGGACCGGGGATGAGGTGGTGGTCAACTGGCCACCGGAAGGAGCGAAGAGTTCGAGTGACGACGAGCAAAAAGAGGGTCTCGGCCGGGATGCCGGGCTCTCGGCAGTGGCACCTGGTGTTAGTTTTCTGGGCATTGTGTGCACATGGGATAGAGAGTCGCCGTTGCACAAGTTGATAGGGCGGAGCCGGGAGCAGGGGTGTGAGATGGGGGTTTGTTTAATTTGATAGTGTCTTTCTATGTGTTCGGACAGAGTTACTTTGTACAGAGTAAACCGTTTGGTGGCTGTACAACCTGTAATAGTACATGATGACCAGGTATGGACAGCACAGCCACCAGTGCCAACCTTCGTCCAACATTAATACCGATTGGGTACGAAGTAGTGAATCATTTTGTTACTGCTGCTTCCGCAAGTATTTCTGCTCCTCGTGATCCTCTTTGGTTGCACCTCTTCGAATGGACAAGGCTCTGGGGTGGATATGACGGCACCAAAAGACCGCAAAGCCAAGAAGCCAAGGTTTTCCTTCCCTCTTGGCAGGCGTACGCGTCCACCGTCCAAAAGCGTTAGGACCTCTGCAGCTCCTCAGCTCGGCATGGCGGTTTGACGAACAAATGGGCAGTCTCTCACTCTTGAGATCCCGTTGCCGAGCCCGTTGGGACGGGACAAAGAAACACTTTTTTCTTCTCTTCCTTCACCTCTGGGACGACGAGGGGATGGGCGCACCAGACCCTTGAAACCGTCATCCAGTCAGTCATCTGAACAATGAGCCGCAGCAGACATGAAGGAGGGCGATGCTCATGCGGTTCCTCGTTTGAGCTCTGAACAGCTGCGATTGACGATTCTTGCATTGAGTTCTCGCCGATGGTTGACTTGACCCACGAGCCATAGGACTCGTTTCTTTTCCTTTCTTTTCTTTTTCTCTCAATGCCGACTTGTTTGCCCGCATAGCCGGCAGGTCAGCCCACTCACCATTCCATTTGCATGCCCGGACCGGTACGAGCAACCTGGAAGGCAAGTCTGCATCTGCAGAAGTGTTTGTGAAGACATGCCGGATATGCAAGAGGTGGCATTAAAGTAAGATATCGGTAAGGTAGGAAATACATGACACAGTGACACATCTTTCTTTAGCTTTTTTATTGCGAGTGGTATTTTTGCCATAGGCGGTTAGACCCAACCGTTTCTTTCGCACGCGGGCACCGGAAGGCAATACAATAGTAAGGTAGAAACTTCGATTTGCAGGGTTGAGAGCTTCAGGTGGAAAGCTAAGCCGAATTGGGGGTCCAGAAACGCCTGTTTAAACCGGTTGGGTGGAGCGCGGCGGACAGGGCGGAGCGCGGGTGCGGCGAGGCGGCGCAGCCAGAAGCATCAGAAGCATCAGAAGCATCAGGAGCAGGCAGGTCGAGTTCGAGACGTGCTTCATGTTTCTCTGGCCTGCCACCACACCTCCTGCTGCTCTCACTCACTCTCTCAGTCACAATACACGCGTATGTCATGTCATGACTTGATGAGCTATCCGTACACACTCACTCACGCAGCACGCGGAGGCGAGTGATGACTAGCTCAAAGCAGCTCGGGGACCTCAGGATAAGGTAGGGGCCGACTGAGCCCCATCTTGAAACCCTGCCTGGGTACCTTACCTTATTCTTCTGGTATAGAGTACCTTACCGGATAGGTTGCCCTGGGACCCTGGCCTACCGACCTAGCGCCTGCCCTACCACGCCTACCAAGTCTGCGCAGATGTGTGCCAATCACTGGCCTCGCTCAATCAGGTGTTTCTCCAGACAATGCTCCTCTCACCTGGCACTTGCGGCTTGCCACAACGCCATCTTCGTGGACCGCCTACTACAGTACACTACTTCCCCGCCAGCGAGCACCTCATCCCACGTACCTGGCAAGTATTCATATCACGACAAGGAAAATGACGAGTCTCTTCGTACGCTACATTGTTTGGCAGGTTACTTAGTAAATGCAATTTGATGTTACCCCCCAATAAGGTATGCAAGGTAGATAGAGAGAGAGAGAGAGAGAGAGAGAGAGAGAGAGAGAGAGAGAGAGAGAGAGAGAGAGACCACCCGACAAAATAAGGATAGACGGCAGAAAGAACGAGTGAATTGAAACCTCATCGAACCTGAACGTCACTGCCATTCTGTGGCCTCGGCCAAACAAACTCCAGGGTCGTCGCTCTCATTCACTGCGACTTCCGTCCAAAGTCTAATGTGAAATAGGAGGGGTCCTGAAGCAGGTACCCCCACCTGAGCTGCGGCGGGCAGGTAGCTTCGTCCAACCTCAGTCCGGCCCGTTCCTTCCCTGACTGGCCCAATCTGAAAGTCCCGCAGTATGAGGTGCCGTCTCTGCTCTCTGCAGTCTGATGTGTGAGGTGTGAAGTGTATTCAAAGCGCGGCTCGCTGGATAATCTGCGCCGGGAGGGAACCCATCGGCGCCCTCACACAGACAGGCCGCAGAAGCACCTCACCTCGCCTCGCCTTACACGCCTCACACACTCATTCACGCGCCCAACGCCCGCGCCCGCGCCCACGTCTCGCACCCCAGAATTAACCTGCGAAGCATCCGGTGATCCACTCATACCGCTGTCGCCCTCCGCAGTACAAGTGCCCAAAAGTCTTGTCCAAAGCATCTCGCGTGGACCGTGGACCAACCCGACCGGCCACCCATCTCGTCAAATCTCCTTGGCTTCCCCATCCCGCTTTCCTGACTTGGAACCTTCCCGTTGCCCGCCGCATCTCCTCTTTCTTTCAAGCTCATCTCCCTCCTTGACCGCCCATCAGAATAAAAAGAAAAAGGGCTGACGAAGCGTGCCACGCTGTTCAACCGTTTGCCCCTCCTCGTCCTTTTCTCGGCCCTCTGCCGTCTCTTCCGTCCTCTCTGCGCTGTTCCTACACCAACTCACCTCACATATCCCACTGCGCTACCTTACAGATACTCCGTACCAAGTCTACCAACCTTGCTCTACACCTAACCGAACAACCGAGAGATAAACCATGTCTTTCTTCAAGAAACTCACCAAGGAGTTCGAGGAACTCAAGACCTCCTTCTCCGACGACAAGCCCGCCGAGAAGAAGGACGATCAGCACCAACAGTACCAGCAGCAACAGCACCAGCAGCAGCCTCAGACCGGTGAGTAAAGAATTTCCGCTTCAGTCTCTCACAGTTACACCACAACGAACGGAATGAGGGAAAAGAGAATAAAGTCTCCAGATTTATTCAACGGTCATAAATCATGTACTCATCCCTCCTACCTTGTCACTACGGCCCTGCCTATTTCATCGTCTTCGCTTGACCGAACCATCTTCTGCCTCTTTGACCTCTCGATATCATATAGATCCAACAAATCCGTCATCGTTGTCGTTGCGTTAAGGTTACTGACTCACGCTTCTATTTAACTAGGCGAACGCGGCTTCGGTGTTCCCCCCCAGCAGCAACAGTACGGCGGCTACGGTAGCGGCGCTCCTCCCTCCAACTATCCTTACCCCTCGCAGGCACAGCCTCAATCGGGCCCGGACCACGGTTACGGCGGCCAGCCCAGTTACGCCCAGACGCCGCCTCCGGCTCCCCAGTCTGCCGCGCCCCCCATGGCCGCTCCTTCCGTCTCGAGCGGCTGGTTGGTCCAGTGGGACACCAACAACAACCGCTGGTTCTACGTCGACCAGAGCACCGGCCGTTCCCAGTGGGAGCACCCGTCCCCTCCTACCGGCGGCCAGGGCGGCTCCTCCTACGCCCCGCCTCCCGTTCCCCCTCACCCCTCCTCCGACACTAGAGGCTTCGGCGACCAGGGTAACGGCTACGGCTCCCCCGCTCCCCAGTACGGCGGCGCTCCCGCTCCCTACGGCGGCAACCCCAGCTACGGCGGTTCTCCTGCCCCCTATGGCCAGCCTCAGTACGGCGGCGCCCCCGCTCCCTACGGTCAAGCTCCTTATGGCCAGGACCCGTACGCTCAGGGCGGCCAGAACCCGTACGGCACCAAGGATAAGGAGAAGAAGAGTGGCAGCAGCGGTATGCTCCTTGGAGCTGCCGGCGGTCTCGCTGTCGGTGCCGTTGGTGGCGCCTTGATTGCCAATGCACTCGGTAAGTCAACACCCCAAGGATGTTTTTGTAATATGACATCTGCTTTTCGTTCTTCCTTGAGGTCAAACCACTTACAATTACTGCACAGACGACTCGGATGACGAGCACAAGGCCGCGGCCGCCCCTGCACCTCAACCGCAGTACGGTGGCTACCAGCAGGATCCTTACGCAAACTCCTACAACGACCCCAATGCTCCTCCTGGTGTGCTCCCTGCCACTGACGCCGATGGCTCCTCCGTCTCTTCCAGCGATCGTGAAGATGTCCAGGAGGCCAGAGAGGAGTACGAGGAGGCTCTCGCCGCCGCTGCAGACTCGGATGCCAGCAGTAGCGACCACGAGCGTCTCGAGGAGGCCAGAGAAGAGTACGAGGAGACGTACGAAGAGGTTTACGAAGATTAGACGCGCATCTTAGCTGCTTCGGCATGGAGTGTGCGCGCGGTCAGAGTGTCAAACCGAACTGCGAGACTTGCTATGACGACTTGACGAAAAATGTGGTGGCACGGCATTGCGTGGCAGTTAGGATGGCCTCCAGAGGATATACACGGCTTGGTGGTTTTCGGGACAATCGTTCGTTACGTCATCTCATAGCTTGCGAGACCCATAGCCCCTGAAATTCAAACGCGAGACGCAGTGTTGGTCTCTGCGTAGTTCATTCATCCAGGAGTAATTTGAAATGTGTGAGACACTTGGTGGATGTCCCGTCAGTCAATAGAAGATCGTGACGATGTGGAGGGGAGGGGCCAAGGGCAAGTCGACATCGACTTCTTCTTGCCTCCTTGACGATGGCTGCTGAACAAGTCAAGAGACCGACTATGCAAATGATGAAGATCAATCCGTCACGCGACCCAACGCGAACATCGCGTCCCCCTTGGAGCCTCGGTCGAAAGATGATACCAGACTAGTAGACCAGGGCAAACCGAGATGATGGTTCGGGAGCCGATCGATAACGCAGGGAGGAATATGCCAGGCGTACCTTAATCCTGTTGGTTCCTGTTGGTTCCTGGGCTCATCCCGCACTAGGCAAAGAGATGGTAGACGAGATGTTTCAGTCATCCCTTGGATCGTCGGCCGATGGCGGCCTGCGAGACATAAGGTACTTGTACAATATCGACCACGGTACTCCCGGAGGATGGGTAGGAACCAATCGTGTTCTTCGAATTCGCGCTTCAGCGGCGGCGTCGGCTTCGTCGCCGAGCACTATTGCTTTTTGTGATTTTCTCTCTTGAACCCACAGTGCGTAAAGAAGTGGTGATGGTTGCTGCTGCTGCTGCTGCTGCTGCTCTTTCCCCGGATTCGCGAGACATGCATGTGTGGTGCTAACTCTGTTGAGGAAAGTCCTTCTCGCATTTGCATTTGCATTTCCATCTGAAGCTGCACAGTGTCTCTTCACTTTCCTTTTTTATTCTAAATCTTTCTGGGTAGCCATTCCGAAGGAGAGTAGGACTCGCTGGGTGTTGGGCAGAAGATCCTCGTAAAGAAGCTACTATACCAAGTGAGGCAAGGTCGAGTTGGGGGGGAGCATGGGAGGACGGAGGCTGTCGGTGGGTTGAGATGGAGGTGCAAAAAAGAAGAAACTACCTACAGTTGAGAGTTGAGAAAATGATGGAGAGAGTAGGGATCCTACTTATCATATCGCAAGCGCTTGCGTACGGGACTACTGAGGCTCACGAGGTTTAGAGAGAGCGTGATTTGAGTTGACGAGACATTTCGACTTACGCACCTCACTTACACACATCACTTACCCACTCACTCACCCCACTCAGTCGGTCATTGCCTTACGAATATCCGTAATCTCCAACCATACACACGCACACACGCACACACGCACACATTGATCCACATGCAGTGTGTGGGGTGCATCTCTGGCCGCTGGATTTGGCCGAAGCACCGGGTTTCTGTGTCGAATTTCTTTTACACCAAGCTCACCTGTGGGTGCAACGGGATTCGCTTGCTTCGCACAGCTGGCGAAGGGAACGGGCCCCAAGCCATTGCCGTTAAGGGTGAACCGGAGATGCTGGTAAGAGCAGTGAACCCAAGATGCCTGCGTCCCGAAGCACTTCGGGCGGTTATTCTGAAGCAGAAAGGGCTGACCGAGGAGGGCCTGATTAATACCGCCCATGGCGTGGTGATGTGGTCGTGGTCTTGGTATTGAGAAGCGTCTTGGTATTGAGAAGCCGAGGCCGGGCTGTATTTGTATGTATGTACACGTCTGCCACGGCGCCAAAGCCTTCCGGCCAATGGCGACTTTGCGGTTTGACTATCAGCCCACGGAGGAATTGAGAAATTGGCTCAGAACCACGAGGTTAGACTTCTTTCTGGCTTCAATTGACGGACAGTGCCGTAACAGGCGGACGAGCGGTCTGGCTGATGTGTGACTAGCCCGCTCTGTCAAATTGTCAGGCCAAGCGGCCGGCGGGTAAACATGGACCGAGAAAAAGTAAATCCACGGAACGAGAGGCTACGGCTCCGCTCCCATCGAACCTCACCTGCGCTGGTTCAAGATCTCTCTCTTACGTCTGCAGATCTGAATTTGGGTCACCGCCATTGGCCAAGACCTTCCCGACGAGGACCGCGAAATGGCTCCCGAGGCATGCCGAGCGCAGCGTACAGGCTCCGGGCGGAGGACGGGACGCAATGGACTTGAACGGATGAATGCTTTGTAGCATGCAGTGCAGTAGCGTTTGTCGGTCTAGAGACCAGGTGTGGAGAGAATGGGAGACTGCGACGAGTCTGGCGCCCGGCGGGATTGGGTGCGGTTGCGGACGATATCCATGTTCCCCCGGACGAGGCGACCAGGTAGTACGTCAGGCAGTCGGTGTCATGCCTCGTGGTTGTGGTCGGGCCCCGTGTCGTTCAACCGATGAGAGAAGGGGAGTACGGGGTGAAGCGTTGCTAGCCCAGTCGCACGACATGTTGGAACACCCAACGGTCAGGGAAGGACCCCGCAGAGCAACGTTGGCACGTCCGTTGTGGTGGGAGGAGCCCAGTTGCGGTTGGGGAGGCCGTCTCACGGCGCATGGGGACGCAAATGGCCGGGACGTATTGCCTATGGTGGTATCTGGGGACGAAGGTTCTTGTTCCCTTCTCTCAAGGCACTGGACAGTGGAAGGGCCGGAAATGGGGACCAACGGCGAGGCTGGTGGTGGATGGGTGCGACGGGTGACGGGTGATGGGTGAGTCGACGGGCAGAAAGGTCGATCGAGGTTGACGTGGCCGGAGATCACTACAGTAACCTGGTGTCAGTGAGTGGCGCTCCCGGCCCCACTTCTGAGCCACGGAATTGTCCAGCGACAGAGCAAGAGCCGGCGGGTTCCTGCCTTGCTAGGTCCTTCCCTCCACTGCGGAAGGTGCATTGGAGAACACAGCTTCTTGCTGCAGGTACTCCTACCTCATCAGCTCAACATGCAAGTACCTCTCGTTGCCAAAGGTACTTGCCGCAGGAGCAGGTTCAGCCGGAGCCTCTTGCTGATCTGGCCATCTACACCTCTCCACTTGAGCTTCTTCAAGGCCGATTTTCCTGGCCTGCTGACCAACATCCAGATATCTCTTGCTCCCCCGGGAAGGCCGAATCACTCCCCAGTTCGGATATCATCTTTCTCATTCTTCCTCGCCACATTTCCTCTTGACAGCCCGCAACTTCCCCGGCTCAACCTTCACGTCGAGTGTGGCATATCCAGCCGGGCCAGGCCCAGCGTGCAAGAAACCAAAGTCGAGGCCCATTCTTTCTCATCAACCTCTCATACACCATTCTTGGCAACTGCTCACCTTCAGCCGTTTTTGGCCTCCTTGGCACTGCATATTTCATTCGCGAGACTTCCTCATTTCGCACCTCATCTCTTACTTCCCCGCGATACCCTTTTCTTTCCTTGAGATACCCCGTAGCCCCCGTGAGTCCCGTTATCATGGACAGCTTCGACAAGCTCGCTATCAGCGAGCGGAAGATTATCGTCGGCATCGACTTCGGCACCACCTACTCCGGAGTAGCTTGGGCTGAGACCCAACGCTCCGATCGGCGCACCGCCATCACCACATGGCCCATCAGCAAGACGATCCACGAGGGCGAGTCCTCCGACAAGGTGCCTACTAAGCTCAGATACAGTGGGGACGAGGTTCAATGGGGCTTCTCTATCCCCATCAATGCACCCAAGACGAAGTCGTCGAGTGGTTCAAGCTGTGAGTGCCTGCTTCTGCCTGTCAAAGCTGTACGCTGAATGACCAAAAACAGTGACCTCGACCCTTCCCTCCAGAGCATGGGTCAGGCTGTCTCCGCAGAGGGCAGGGGAGGTCGCAATGTCGACAAGCTAGTGACGGACTATATTTTATCTCTCGGCGATCACCTGTTTTACACCCTCCGAGAGAAGCTGGGCGAGTAAGTCGTTAAAACGACCCTGTTGGAGTTCGTCGTTACGGTGCCCGTAATCTGGTCCGACCTTGCTAAGGAGAAGACGAAGTAAGCGTGCCAAAAGGCTTCAGGTTTGAGTAGCACTAATGCGCCGATTCACCTCGTCTCTGAGCCTGAAGCTGCCGCCATTTATGCTCTGCACGGCCTTGACCCCTATGGTCTCAAGATCGGCGACACCGTGGTAGTCGTTGACGCAGGTGGTGGTACTGTCGACCTGATCTCTTACACCATCACTGGGCTGAAGCCGATCCTGGAGGTCCAAGAGGCTGCTCCAGGATCTGGTGCCTTATGTGGCTCGACATTCCTCAACATGCGCTTCGCCAAGTTCTTGAGGGCGAAGCTTGGCAAGGAGGAGGGCTTTGACGACGATGTCATGGCTGAGGCCATGGAGCAGTTCGAGAAGAAGGTGGGTTGATGAGTCTCACAGGAGAGCTTACATCTGACTGACACCACGCAGGTCAAGCGTCAGTTCACCCTCGGCGCTTCCCCAGAGGAGACGTACACCATTCCCATTGGAGGCCTGAACAACAACAAAGAGCTTGGAATTAACCGAGGCCGCTTTGCTCTAAAGGCATCCGATTTATAGATAATTTTTGAGCCGGTTGTTTTGGAATGTATTAAGCTTGTTAAGGACTAGATTACGGCTAGTAACGTATTGATTCGCGCTGTCTTTTTAGTCGGCGGATTTGGTGTATCTAACTACCTGAAAGAGCGTCTACGGAATGCCATCGATAGAAACATTTAGATCATGTAACCACCCAATGCCTGGCAAGCTGTTGTGTAGGGAGCCGTTATGAAGGGTCTTGTATAGGTCTCCCCGGATCGTTTTACCCAAGTTAAGGTCCAGAACCGTAAGGCTTGGAAGTACTATGGTACCGAATGGCGTATGAGGTACGACGCCAAGATCTACGGCTATCTTGAGAATAAGCGATACTGGTGCGGTCTCGACGGATGCTATAAGGTTTATACCATAGAGTAGTTCATCTAACGTGGCGATACCGTCTCTGAGAACGAGCCTTTTTATACTTTTTTTATCTAGACCGGGCTGATTAGCTAGGGTCGAATTAAGAAGATTAAGATGGATATCTATGTAGATCGTTAGCCTTGTCTAGCTCTCGTGGCTCGGGATGACAATATTTCCATGCTTGTTCACGTGGAGGCTGACGTCAGCCACATCCCGGAGCACATGCTCGCTCGCCGGCAGGGCTCTGATGGACAGTGGTACTACGAGTTAAGTTGCAAGATTAAGGCCGTTTACCTGTCAGCTTCGACCACATACACGCTGCTTTACAACAGTGAGTTGTCCAGTCCATGTGTACCTTCATTCAAAGTCACCCGCTGACACCTTTTAGATCAACGATATAACACGGTGACTGCAGAGTATGTCTAAGCATAATCGGAAGGATGGAAAGGGTCGGTCAGAAGACTTTCTTAGAGTACGTGGATTTGTACATACGGCCGGTGTCCGGGTATGGAGCGGTTTAGCTGGCCGAAGCATCGTGTTATTGGCTTCCTTACCTGTTAACATGTAAGGTGGCGTTTGTATTCACTTAATCAACGATTGTTGGGTTGCTCAAGTCTAGTACAAACTCACTGCTGCAACGTTTTCACCTCTGTTCTCAATGGTTGGCTCGATTTGAATTCTACAAAATGGCCGATACCTCAGCTTCCCTTTACTTGCCCCCTAAGGTAATTGCCCCGTCTCCTGCCACAGATCACTGGCGTTGGCCTTGAAATATTTCTCGGGCGACTTTATGACAAAGCACAGGTCGAGACACCTGATCTGGTGTGCGTCGTCGCCTTCTTAGGACCCAACGCAACAAAAGACACCATGACCTATGTTCAAGAGCCCCGGCCACCAGTGGCTGAAGCATGGGCCGGCACGGCTTGTCCCTAACCCTCAGCGGGTATTGGATTGGGTACTGCCTGTCACCTCAGAGAGCTGACCCCATTCACACAGAGCTGGGATGTGAGAAATCATCCTGATGAAGAATGTTTTGAGCACTGTCGGTAAGATAACGGGCATTTTGTAAGCCCCGATTCACTTCAGAGCTTCAATTAGACGTAAGATATCTATGTAGCTTCGTGTAAGCTCGCAAACCATTCGATGAGATACCCTACAAACCATCCAACCAAGACAGCTCTTCAGCATTACCCCTTATTGCTCTTCAGCACCAGCACAACAGACAGGATGGCTCGTCACGCTCTGCCTCTATCTGTGATTGGCTCCCTGCTGAAGACCAATTACGCACAAAATAGTACCACACTTTCCATCCCGTACGAGATCACTTACAAACTCCCTTCTCATTTCGACCGAGACATCTTCTACACCTTCGCCAACGGCACCAAGACGGCGAACGAATCCGTCAATGCCCTCCTCGAGTCCGCGTCAACAGCCCCCATCATGTCGTGGCTGACCAGGTTGCTGCGTCCTTTCAAACGTTCACGGGAACTTCTTCAGGAAATCAAATTGTCAACATAAACTATTATTAATTTGTCGGCGAATCACTTGATCACACGCAGAAAGAGGCCTTTTCAGCCCCTATCGATGGATCATTTGACCTCCCCTGACAAATCATAGAGCATTCAATTAGACAATGAAAGAAATCGAAGACACAAAAACCATCATCAGTTGAGAGAATTCAGCCTGCAAGTAAGCTCAACACTAGTCGGGGCACGTGTTATTGGTCCCTTCCCAAGCGGGCAAGAGAGCTGCATGCCTCAGTTACACTGGCTGCATCGGCTTCTCTCAGATGGGATATAAGTCTTAAAACTAGCGTGATCCTTGCCTCCATGTCTTTGATCTCCCAAGTCTCCATAAGGTATCCCTCGCTAAGATGGAAGCGCTTGGGGTTGCGACCGGTATCGTCGGCATCGTCCCACTCTGCATACAGGTCATCGACAAACTCAAGGAGCATGCAAGCAAGGAGCAATTGGTGCATTCAGATTCATATATCAAGGATATGTGGGCTTCTTTGGATTTATTGAATATGGCCAATGCCATTGTGGATCAGGCCGACTCAGTTTTGCTCAGCCCACAGCTTGCGTTGTCCGACATTTCTCTCCATGTCAATGACTATAACCCGGAGCTGCGAGGAATAGAACGCCGCCTATCTGGCATTGGAAAGTCAGTTTCTAAGAGATCATTGAGCAAGGCAATTTCTCAAAATTTCGAACTGACACCACAGACCCGCATGCGCTTCTTTCACAACATCTCTGGCTTGCTGGAGGCCTTTGAGAAGTATGATTCACCACCATGGAACTTCACATTGGTCATGTATGCTGGTATAGGACTGGGTGTCTTTCTATAATGTAATTGATCAGGGAGCTTGATCGGAGTCACACGGAAGGACTGCAGTCTATAAACACGCTGGTCAATAGCGAGGATGTCCTGGAGATTAACAGAAAGCTGGAGATTCTTTCTAGCTCTAGCGGCCAGATTTAGTGGCACTGTCACTCGGCAGATGTTAAATTGGACGAGGTCAAGTCGGACATCGGCCCCCTCAAGGCAGAGCGGTTAGACCTCAAGCTCCATCTCCGGGAACTTGCATAATCGCGCTCTTCGGGAGCAGTAGTGGGTTGCAGGCCGATGATAGCGCGTCTACTGAGAGAAACGAGGACATGTATGAGTAACCATCGACTGCTGTCAAGCTTCAACTAACCTGAAAAACAACACATTGACATACCCTATGAGTCAATCAGGCAACGCCGGCTTGAGAGGAGGGACAGTATTGTGCTTTCTAAGTTGTCAGTATCTGTTTTTAATAACTCACACGAACCCAAATTTGAGAAGCTTTTTCGAGCAATGGATTTCATCGTTGACACTATCTAGGGCTACGTGCGAGTTTACAGTTTACGCTGCGCAGATATTTTGCTCTCAGAGGGTGGTTCGTGCCCAAACTCCGTGGTTTGGCTGGGGTTCACGGCTAGCGCGCCGAGACAACACGTCCAGAACAGCACCAAAGTCCATGGTCGTTTAAATAAGAGTCAAGAAAATGACAGAGGAGAGGGGCCGCATTGGGAATAGGTACATGCAGAGAACTCTATCGGGTATAGCCAGCAGGCTGTTGCCGAAAGTGAGATCTGCCTAGTGTACCTAGGATAAGATTGGGATAGTACTAACCAATCACAGAATTATATGATTTGGTAATGAAGCGAGCTCAAGAGACCTACATTCAACTTGGGCCGTGGCTAAGGAATTCAACCATTTACAAATACGTCACTTGCACCTCTAGGGACTGCCTTTCGGCCACCGCTCAGAATATCACAAATGCAGAGATACAACGGCTGGTTCTGGTAGAAAAGTGGCTTCATCATTCCCGGAACTACTAATCAGATGTCACTTAAGAACAAGCTGGTGCAGCGACATGATCGGTGACCGGGCCGTTCTAGAAGTGAATACGAGACAGTAAAGCTGAACTAGGATTCCTTGGGGCAGAACAGAAAACCGACTCCACTCGCTTTCTGCATCTCTTTCCCCCGCGTTTAAGAGTAGTAGGAGTAGGTGGTCAACTTGGTGATGGGAACCGCGATGGTACCAGTGTACTCGCAAGTGCCGGTAGCGCAAGCAGACGTATCGAAGGGGAGAGTCGTGGTGCCGGCTCTGTAAGAGAAAACGTAGTTGCTAACGGTGGAGGCATTGACGCTGATCGCTAGTTCATCGAGTCCTGTTAGTATACCGATGCCTTCGCATGAGGGGAGAACCTGGAGACTTATATGAAGTCTCAGAGGGAGCAAAGACTTACTCTTCTTCGACCAATCAATGGAGTACTTGGTCTGGTCGTTGTAGCATTCGTGCTCGGATGCGTCGGTAACGGTGCCAGCGCAGTTGAGCGTGGAACCGCTCCACGAACCAAGGACCTTGCCCGCCGTCGAGCTCAGAGTAAAGGTCACATATCCCTTGTCGCTCTTGAGGTCGACGAAGTTGATGTAGCCGTAGTCGCTGGGAGAAACGGTCTTCGTGACAGTGGTGGAGCGAGCATCCACAGGCGAGGCGGAGGCAGAGCTCAGCATGCCAAGAATGGCAGCAGCATTGACCATGGAGAAACGCATCTTGAAAGGCGAACGATTGGAATAGTGCCGTGAATAGGTACAGAAGCAAGAGAGCGGTAGAGATGATGATGCTGGATAAGCCCGTTAAGGATGGCCAATCGGCTCCTTATATCCCATTACTGCTCGGTAGACCATGCATCGCATGATCGGTTTAGGTCATGCTTGCAAACGGAGAACTCCATATTTTGAGCGTAAATACCACTATAATATCCTGGTCACCTCGTGATGTGCCACCAACACACCAGTCTTTAACTGAATTTGTACATTTGGCCCGTTGGGTCCACAAACACAAGGCCAGAAAAAGGGGGGAACGGCTGATAACATCCGAGCATTAAATTGCATGGGCCACTTTTAAAATCCACACTCCGGGGCTAATTGGTCCCGACCTTGCATCAGCTGCTTAGTAACTGATCGTACCCTACGTTGCCGCGCGGTAGATCCGAGCCGAGGGGCTCGGTAGAAGATCGTCCTGTGCCTATTCTGACTCGGTACCAACATATGCACCTTGACTTGCCCCTTCAGCTGCCAACCTAGGCAGGTCATCAGACCCGGTCTATATAAATCGACACGTACACCCAGCGGCTAACCAAGCCGAGATAACGAACCTAAACTGCCATGGGACGGCATAACTTCTCTTTTCTTAATTCTCGGGCGAGTTTCGTGATTAGGCAGGAGGCTGTGCTTTGGCATGCTTTGCAAGCGGTGCAACTCTGCTTACATAATTCTTTTGTTGAAAATTTGGCGAGATAGGTGCCACCCAACTGTGGACAGTTAGTGCCAACATATAAACCACTATAGACATTCGTACTATAAAGGTGCAGACACTTTATAAAATAGTATTAATAAAGTAAGATTTCTACTATATATAAAAGCGTACCCTAATAATTAGTAGCATAACTAAAAAATCGACTAAGAAAAGTACTAGGGTGAAAATCCTACTAGCCGACCTTATTAAGGTAATTCCTACTATATACTAAATAATTTTGTAAATTTTTAATCTTTATAAATGACCGCCGACCTTAAGGCGCGCTAACTACTCCGCTATTATACAGCAAATCCAAGCTACCCGTTTATAACGAGAATCAGCGACGACGACCGCTAATAAGTAGCTTACGTACTTCGATAAGCCAACCAATCCAGCAACTACAAATCCGGCGAGATCGAGTTGGACTACCCGATTAACTAGGCCGAATCTTTTTAATTAATTTAGACAGCCATTAAAGCTGTCTATAAGGTTTCTATTATCATCGACGAGCCTCTCACACCGGGAGCGTAGCCAACGACGTCAACTAACATCCGCCCAAGCACACCAGAGCCTACCGCACCTACCACACCTATCCGACAATAGGCAACCCCTATGGCACCTTCGGCCCCAATAGCCACACGGACTACTCTTAGCGATTACGATACGTTAGTTCACTTTGATTTAAAAGGCATCACTGCTTCCTTCAGTAACTACACCCTTAACCCCCTACCTAACTTTGATAACGAAGAGTCAATCGAAATCGGCAGAATATTAGGTAGCTAAGACGGCGATTAACCACCCCTGGTGGCAGGTCTTACCCCTGAAATCCTAACCCAGATTACTATTACAGTTGCCCTAGCTTTATAGGCCGGTAATAACAATAATCGACAGAATAGTCCAACTAATAGTAACCGTAAGTCAATAATCCTTAAGCCTAAGGAAGTTGGATATTTTGACCTAACAGCACGCGACCCCTCTAAATATGGTATCGCTATGGGAATAAAATTCATTACTTATACCGACGTCCACATTTTCTATAACCGTCTTAAACATCTGGTGATAACCAGAGGCGACGTAGCCGTCAGAGACATTTGGTCCGCTTGTCTACTAAGTACTGCATTTACTTAGCATACGATAGAACTCACCTCCTTAGAACGGATAGCACTTGCGAGCTATAAAATAAAAATCATCACCGATACACTACAAAAACGATTTAAACAAAACTTATTTAAGGCACTAATAGCATTATATAACCGAAAACTCACTCTGCGTTATTTAAGTAAAGGATTTACTATACGACCATTCGTTTAGACTATAATACGTAATACACGAAATGCTAAGATTGACGACCTATTTACACAACTCAGAATCATCTTCGAAGCCCTTAACGGCGAGATCTAAGCTTAAGTTAAAAAACTAACTACTAATACTACACTGGCCCAATTCCTTAACCGCCTAGATAATTGTGAGAGCATTCTTATTCGCATGGCTAAAGATAGATACCTATTACGAAATAATAACAACTAAAGACAATAACCCCAGTTAGTCACCGTATACCATGCCGACACAGTTCTACAGCCCAGACCGGCTTTTCATAGACGCGGAGGACAAGGAGGAAATCCATACCCAAGTCGACGACCAGAGTTCAACACCTACTAAACGAACCGATGGTCAAGGTATAACAGAAACGACCGTAGGACCCAGAACATATCCGACAACAACCAGGTCAACAGTTAGACAAACAACAACCAATAACAGGGCTCCCAGCAACAACAACAACAGCCATATCGGCCACCCCAATTACGCATATCGTTAGCACCTTAATAATAATCTAGAGGATATAACAATTACAACAGCAACAATAACGCTAATCCCTCCAAGGCCTTCAGTTAACGTAACAACTACCGCCAAAACAACAACCAAGGATACCAACGACCCAACTACGGTCAACCTCGCCGACCATATGCACAGGCGTATATGTCCGAAGAACAAAAAGACGGTGAACAGCCCCAAGATAACGACCAAGGCGAACAACCACATTATAACGATCAGCAAAACGATAATATAAACCACAATCACGATATTACGACCCAACACGCATTGCCAAACCAAGGCCCTGCCCCACAAGACCTACGGCGGCTATTATACTATATATATAACAATAAGAACTTAAACGGCCTCCTTTAAAACAAAAAAATTATAAATAAGTTATATAATTACGATTATATAATAAAATAAAAAACGGACGCTTATAAATAAATAAAACGGACGATTATAAAAATATAAAATAAATAACCGTTTAATAAACAATCGGATAATAATAAATAAAATATTATAAAAAATATATTTATAATTAAAATTTATATATAAAATAGCCCGAGCTAGGCTTAAAGATAGATTTTTATAGTTTTTTTAATAATTAATTTTTATATTAAATTTAATAATCGTTTTTAATTATTTTTATTAAAAATTTATTTAATAAAATTATAATTAATTACTAAAGCCTTATTTATCTTACGATTTATAAATAATAATTTTATTAAAATTATTTTTATAACGATTATTATTTATAAGTATCGTAGCCTTAATTTTTATTAATATAAACTTTATTATAATTAATTAACCGTAATATTTTAATTACTTTTATTTAATAAGTCGATTTTATAAAAACTTATTAAATAATACGAACGATATTTATTTAATTTTTTTTTAATAAAAATAAATAGTTTTAAATTTTAAATACCGAACTTTTTTAAGTTAAAAAAGATTCGGAAATGCTTAATATTAAATTTAATTCCGATAAAGACGTAGTTTTTAATTAAATAATATATACCTAAATATATAAGGCCGTTAAAAAAAGCATTAAATATAATAAAGAATTAAATAAACTTTTTAATATTAATACCGTTTAATTAACAAAAACTTAAATTAAAAACGACCGTAATATTATTAAAATATAAAAAATATTTAACATTACGTTTAAAAAACTTAAAAATAAACGTTAAAAAGTTTTAAATTTCGCTAATTAAATAAATACGTTTTAAAATACTATTAATATCGTTATTACTTTTTTTAATAAAAGATAATAAAAATTTAAATTTAATATACTTATTATTTTTAATAGGACTTTTAGAATTTTAAAAAGATTTTTAATTTAAATTAAAAACTTTTAAAATTTTTATTAAAAAGATTTTAATAACGAAATTAAAAAGGTTATATACGCCGTTAACTTTTTTAAAAAATAAGTTTTTAAATAATTTAAACCTTTTTAAAAAAAGTATTTTAAAAAAAAAGTTTTTAATAAATATTTTATTAAAATACGAAATATTTATTATAATTTTAATAAGTTTAAAAAAGTTTTTAAATCGTTTTTTTAAAATTTAAATAAAAAACGATGAACCGAGCGCGATATATTATAATTTTAATAAATTAAATTAATAAAAAACTATTTAATTAAATTTAAACGTTTTAATATTTAATTTAATTTTATTAACGATATTAAGATTTTTATATTTTATTAAGGATTAAAAAATAAAGTTAAAAACGAACTTATTAAAATCAACAAACTAAACGATTTCTTTTAATATACTAAACTCGTAATTAAAATTAATAACCGCTTTTATAAAAAAAAAAAAGAAAAAGAAAATAATAATAGGAACCTAACTTAAGACGTAAATATTAATAATAACTTTAATATAACTTTAATTAAAAATATTATTATAATAAAAATAATAACCCTTAATAAACTATTATTTATAAATAATATAGCGGATTTATAAACTTTAATATAATAAAACGAAATTAATCTTATTAAAAAAAAGAATTTAAATATTATAATTACGATAAGCTAAAATATATAGCTAAAAATTATAAATAGCCTAAATAAATTTAATAACGACCTATCCTTAAAAAATAAATTAATATTACCTTTAAAAAAATACTTTATAAATTACTCTCCTAAATTATATATTACAACGATAACTACCTTATTTATTAAAATAATAAAAAATAATTAAGATAGTATTTTAAAAAACCCTTTAATAAAACCTTTATTATAATAAATAAATAAAAAGTAATTTAATATTTTAAGACTATTAAAAATTATAATAAAAAATATATTTAAATATTATTAATAATATACGAAGTAATTAAAATATAACTTATTAATTTTCTTAAATAAGCGTAAATTTTTATAATAATAAAAGGTAAATTAAAAAAAAGGATAATAATTAAAAATAAAAACGACCTATTTTAATTAAAAAATAAGATCTTAACTTATAAAATAGGGATTTTAAATAAATCTATTTATATAATATAACGAATATTTAATAAAATAATTTAATATTATAAATAGCGCTTTTTAATAATAAAAAATTATAATAAAGATTATATTCGTATTTTAATTAATTATTATAAAACCGGCCGATTATTAAAAAAAAAGTAATTAAATATAAAAATAATACTCGCCCTATTTTAATAACGACTTTAAAAACGATTAAAAATTAAAATAAAAAAAAACCTTTTTTAATTAAAATACGAAATCGATAAAAAAATAAATATTATATATTTAATATACGGACCCTAAATATTAAAAAAACGTTATTATTAATATATTAAAAAATTAAATAAGGCTTATTATACGATAAACACTTATATTTTTTAATATTTAATTATAAAAATAGTCCTTATTATTTTATAATAGCGATTATATAAATAATTTAAAGTAATAATAAAGGATAATATATTCTGTTTAAAATAAAACTTTTTTATATTTAAAAAAAATATTAAGTTAAATAATTTAAATAAAAAAACTATCGACGATATATTTACGGAATTTAATATTAAAAGACTAAATTACGACCTTTTTTTAAATAATATTAATATATCGGATTACGAATAATTAATAAGTTAATAATCGTTTTATAATTTAGACAAACCTTGCGACGTCGTTTAATAACGTATTTAATTAAAAATTAATTATAAAATATTATTTAATATTAACGATTTTACTATTAAAAAGGAAGCCGATTTAAATAAGTAATTAAAATAATAAAAATCTATAAGCTTTTAAAAAACACTAAATTAGCTTATTAAAGACCTAAAAAACTACCTATATAATTAATATATTTTAAATATATAATCTAATATCAAAATATTTAAAAATTATAAATTATTTTTTAAAAAGAAAGAACTTATTAATAAGGAAATAAACGATATTTATAATATTATTAACGTACTATATTTACTTATTAAAAAATAAAAACGTCTTAATTTAATAATTAATTACGAACGGCTTATAAAAAAAGAATAAATACTAGCCTTTAAAATATTAAAAAACTAAATATATTAATTATAAAAAAACGATAAAAAGTAATTAAAATAGATAAGTTCTTATATTTTATAATATTCCCTGATAAAAAATATTTATAATTTAAATTTTAAATAAATAAATATAATATAAACGCTATTATTAATAGTAGCGCTTAAAAAATCTTTATTTTATTAAAAACGGTAAATAAATATAAATTATTATAAATATAAAAAACGAACCTATATACTTTATGAATAATAAAAAAAATAAGTTAATTATAATAATAAATATATTAATTAAGAGATTATATATCTTACGATATATATTAATAATTAATTAAAATAATTAAAATATAATATTATAAAAATCGGAAATACCGACGTTATTTTAAAAATCTCGTAATTACGAAAATATAATCTATAAATAAATTAAAAAACCGGTTAATTTTATTAAATAAATTTAATTATTAAACAACTTAAAGAAAAGGGTTTAAATAAGTTTTATATAATACTTAATAAATAAAAATAAACTAAATATATCGCCTTTATTAAAATAATAAAACTTATTAAGATATTTATATTTAGTACGGACGATCGAGGATCGAACTTATTTTAAACTATATTTAAGGAATACCGGATTTATATAAAACTATTCGTTTTAAAAAAAGAAATAAGATTACTAAAATATAATAGTTAAAATATAAAAATCGAATTAAAAAAAAATATAATTTAAGTTTTATTTATTATACTTTATAAATTAACTTAAACGTAACGAATTTAACGAGTATATTAATAATAAATTTAAAAAGGGTTATATTAAATTATTATTTTCTTTAATAAAAGCACTAATCTTTTTCGTATTTAAAAAAAATAAAAAAAAGCTTAAACTTATAATCGATTATAAAAGATTTAATAAAATTATTAAAAAAAATTATTATTTATTACCCTTTATTATAAAACTTAAGGAAATATTATATAAAACTTAATAATTTATTATAATAAATTTTAAAAAAGTATTTAATTAAATTAAAATTAAAAAAAAAACGAATAAAAAACGGTATTCCGAACCTATAAAAAACTTTATAAATACTTAATTATACTTTTCGGATTTATTAACGTACTTATTATATTTTAAATAGTAATTAATTACGTATTTAAAAAATATATCGATATTTTTATAATTATTTATTTTAATAATATCTTTATTTTCTTTTTTAATTTTAAAATATATAAAAAATACGTTTATATAATATTTTAAAAATTTTAAAACGTAAAGCTCTTTATTAAGCTTAATAAATACGAATTTTATATATAAAAAATAGATTTCTTTAGTTATATAATTATATTAAAATAAATCTATATATAAGTATTTAAAATAATAGTAATTAAAAACTAACCTATATTTATTAGCGTTAAAAATATATAATTATTTTTAAAATTTATTAACTTTTACTAACGATTCTTTAAAAACTACGCTAATATTATTAAACTTTTTAATAACTTAATAAAAAAAGATATAACTTTTATTTAAGATAAAAAATATAAAAAAGCTTTTAATAAAGTTAAAGATTTAATTACTTTAGAACTAATAATTATAATTCTAAACCTAAAAAAACCGTTCGAAATTAAAATTAACGCCTCGGATTTCGCTATAAAAACTATTTTAAAATAATAAAATTAATAAAAAATACTTTACTTTTATATATTTTATTTTAAAATGTTTTATAAAGTAAAACTAAATTAATAAATTTATAATAAAAAATTAATAATTATAATTAAAACCTTCGAAAAATAAAGATTATAACTTTTAAAAACTAAATATAAAATTATTATTTATATAAATTATAAAAACTTTACGAACTTTATAATAAATAAGAATTTAAATAAATAATAAATTAAATAAAATAAATTCTTATTAAAATTTAATTTTCGAATTATTTATTAAAAAAGTTTAGAGAATAGTAAAGTAGATATTTTTAATAAACGACCTAATTATAAAATTATAATCCCTAAAAAAATATAAATAATCTTTAAATACGACGATAACAGTAATCTTATACTTACTATAAAACTCCTTATAATAACTAAAAAAGTTAATATTAGCCTATTTAAAAAAATAACTTTTAAATTTATTATAAAAGTTTATAATACTTAAGCATACGATTATTAAAATATTATAAAAATATAAAAACGGATTTATTAATATTATAATAAAACCGCTATAAAAATAAAAGTCGCTAAAGTTATTAAAGACTATAATATTTATAAAAAAAATAAAAATAGCCCTTATAAGCTTTATAAAAAGCTATAATTATTATTAGTACCCCTAAAGGTATAGTACTTAATCTCTTAGGATTTTATTATTAAATTATTAAAATCTAAAAAACTATTAACGAATATATAATACGATAATATTTTAATTATTATCGACCGATTTACTAAATTTATCTATTTTATATTATATAAAAAAATAAGTAATACTAAAAAACTAATATATATTTTTTTTAAAATAATTATTATTAATTATAATTTACCTAAAGAAATAATTTCTGATAAAAATAAGCTATTTACTATTAAGTTTTAGAGATTTTTAATTTCATAACTTAATATAAATTATAAATTATTGACTTTTTTTTACCCATAAATCGATAAATAAATAAAAAAAATTAATTAAATTTTTAAGATATACCTCCGTTATTATATAAATTACGATTAAAATAATTAAGTAATATTATTATTAATAGCTTAGTTTATATATAATAGCGTAGTTAACGAAAATATAAAAAAATCCTTTTTTTATTTTAATTACGGATTTTAATTAATTATATATAAAAAAGTACGTAAAGGATTATAAGTTATAAAAACCGTAATAAACGTAAATAAACTTAAAAAAATCTAAAAAAAAGCCTTTTTAAACCTTAAGTTTATATAATAATATATAAAAAAATATATTAATAAATTAAAAATTAATAAATTAATTTTAAAAAAAAAGAGATAGCATATACCTTTTTCATTATAATATTAAAACGAAACGACTAAGTAATAAATTAAATTATAAAAAACTTAGACCTTTTGAAATTATTAAAAAAGTTTTATTAATTAATTTTAAATTAAAATTTTTAAATATAATACGATATTACCCGGTTTTTTATATTTTATTTTTAAAGCCGGTATTTAAAAGCTTATATATTAAAAAATTATTTTATTATCGAACTTAATAAATTAAAATATAAAATTAAATAAGTTATCGATTATTGAATTAAAAAAGGATATAAAAAGTACTTTATTAAATAAAAAAATTATAAATATAAAAATAATATATAAGAACTTATTACGAACTTTTAAAACTTTTAATAGCTTTTCGAAAAGTATTAAAATTAAATTTAAACTTAAAACTTTTAGTTATTATAGCGTCTTAATCGATAATATTAAAAATATTATTAACTTACGCCTCTTAAGTTATTAAAAAAATACTTTTAATATCCTTAAGAAATTCCTTTAATACGATATAACTTTTCTTAAATACTATTTACTTTTAAAAATAAAAACGTTTTAATTTAAATAACGACTTATTTAATTTAGCTTAAACTTTTTAATAAGCTTTAGCTTTTTTTTATAGTTTTATAATTCTCTTTCGAAACCGCGACTTTTTTATTTATTTTTTATAATTAAAATAATTAGATTTTATTATTAAACGATTTATTATATTTATTAATCGGGACCTATAAAAAATAATCTTTAAAAAACTTATAAATATAAATAATATTAATAAAAATATCGTATAAAATACCTAAATAATAATATATTTCGTAAATATTAAAATTAAAAAGAATTAAATAATAAATACTTTAAAAACGATAATTTAAATACGGTATTATTTTTATATTTTTATTAAAAAAACGAATAATATATAATAAATAGCAACGAGATATAGTTATTTACGATTTCGATTTTTTAATTTAATTTAATATAATATTAATATATTTTAATAAAAATACTTAACGATTTTTTAATTTAAAAACGAATAACTTATTTATAAACTTAAAGACTAGACTTTTAAAAAGAAAAGTTAATATTATAATTTAATACGTATTATTAAACTAAGGCCTTGCCTTATAAAACTTATAACGGCTATTATATTATATATATAATAATAAAAACTTAAACGGCCTGTTATACGCTTTTGTACGGTGAGAATAAAATAATATATTAATACCTCTTTTTAAAATTTTCTTTTAGATTTCCTAACGAAATCTCTCAAATATATTATAAAAGTTCTAAAGGAAACCTTTAAAAAATCTTAAGGATTTCCTTATAATTTCTTTTAAAAAAAATAAAGGAAATCTTAGGGATTTCCCTACGATTTCTTTTAAAAAAATCTTAGGGAAATCTTAAGGAAATCTTAGGCTTTTTTAAACGCTTCTTCTAAAGGAAATCTCTAGGAAATCTTAAGAACTTCGCGGCCCTCTCTTCCCAAGGTAACCGTATACGAAAAATAGGAAATCTAGTTACAAACCGTAACACGGCCTCTTTTAAAATAAAAAAATTATAAATAAATTATATAATTATAATCGTATAATAAAATAAAAAACGGACGCTTATAAATAAATAAAATAGGTAATTATAAAAATATAAAACGGACGACCGCTCGATAAACGATTAAATAATAATAAATAAAATATTATAAAAAATATATTTATAATTAGAATTTATATATAAAATAGCCTAAGCTAAGCTTAAGGATAAATTTCTATAGCTTCTTTAATAATTAATTTTTATATTAAATCTAATAATCGTTTTTAATTATCTTTATTAAAAACTTATTTAATAAAACTATAATTAATTACTAAAGCCTTACCTATCTTACGATTTATAGATAATAGCTTTATTAAAACTATTCTTATAACGACTATTATTTATAAATATCGTAGCCCCGACTTTTATTAATATAAACTTTACTACGACTAGCTGGCCGTAACACACGACGATAATAGCTAAGAACACATCCTTACCGACTACGAGCCAGTCCTTACGTTTAATAACACGGCATACTTCGCAACCGGATTAATTAATAAATATAAATATAAAACTTATAACGATAATTTCTAATCGAGTAATAAACTCTTCAGACATCTACGAGACGTTTATAAAGTTACACTTTATAATAGATCACTAACACCGACCGCTAAAGTATTTCTCGGAATATTAAAATTACTAAATAACGAAGATATAAAAAAATCTAACCTAATAATATCCCAGTAAAAACGGAGGACAAAGCGACTTACACGTCGCCGACGAATAGCTTATCTAAGGACAAAACTAAACTCCTTATTATTACCTCCATAATAAACTCATAACCGGATATTAAAACAGGTTTTAAAACGAAAAAGTCTACTATTACGCAAATAAAATTAATAACTTCACTCGATATAAACACAAAAAAAGAAGTCTGTAGCGATATAAGCTATAGCCGCTCCTTTACTAACCGACAATAGATTATAAATACGTTCTTATTTTTATAAATATAATAACAAGCCTAACTACTTATAATTAAAGGCATCGCTACTAACCTTTATCGAATAAGAGATTATATAGTTTTTTTTATTTTTCCTTAAAGGCATAAATAATATCAATAACACACCATTATATACTAAGTTTACGCAAGAGGTGTTACTTATCAACGGACTATAGGCAAAAATGCTCATAGGTATAGATATTCTTAAGATAAAAAAATTCGATATTAAATTATTTAATTTAATAGCTACGATCTAATCGTGCTAAGTAACCATCCTTATTTACTATAATATTAAACCACGACCACCGGTGAGAGCGATAGTTCATTTAATAACGATAATAATAATATAACTATATATATTTATATTAATTTTAGTTTATTACGCCGCGACGACTAACGAAGATCTATCATTTAAACCCGCTCTGTATAATAAATTCATTTTATATACACTTCTCGCCGACGAATATATATACTATATTATAGCCGTAAATAATTTTAATAAACCGATTATGATTCCCGCTAAAGCCAGAGTCGGCTCCCTTAACTTTATTATAGAAGACGCCTACTGTTAGTAAATTATTAACGACGACGGCAGCCTAGTAGTTAACTACGGCACTATAGCCGACGGCAAAACCAACGACGCTGCTGTACCTAAGCTAATTAACGTCGTTCTAACCGACCCTGTTAAAAAACACCCTAATAGAATCACGATACACGACGGAATAAACGAAGCTAACGCATTTATACCACTCTTAGACTACTTCTAAGACGTTTTCATTAACACCGGTTTCACCAACGTCCTATAAGATTAGTAGATGCGAGTAATATTAAAATTAGGTTAAGAAAAAGAAATACTTAAAACCTATAAAATCTATTACCTCGGCGTTAATAAAAAAAAAAGTCGTTTATAAATAATTAGACAAGCTGATTAAATAACGATGATTATCATATATAATAAATTCCGTACTTTTTTTATTTTTAGTTTTTATTATTTAATATAAAGTCGATAAAAAACAAAAAGGCCGCATAGTAATTAATATTTAAGGACTTAATAAAATCGTTTTATTTAATAGCTATCCTATGCGATTATAAGACGACATTTTTAATACTATAAAATATAAAAAATATATAATAGTTATAGACGCTAGCTCCTTTTACTATTAATAGCTAGTCTACCTAGAATCTCGCGACGTATTCACTATCGTCACTCTAAAAGGATAATATATATTTAATTATATTATTATAGGATATAAAAATAGTAACGCATATATCTAAAGATAAATAGACGTATTATTTACGAATATACTAGCCTAATCGTATTACGATAATATCGTAATTGGATTAGACACCCTTAAGCAATATATTACTGACCTTGCCGACGTATTTTAACTTTTATAAGAAAAGAATATTAGCGTCAACCCCTTTAAAACTTTCTTAGCTTTCCTAGGTATAACTATTCTTAGACAACACGTCGACGCTTTCGGCCTATCGACGATAACTAAAAAACTAGACGCTATTTGACGATTTTGATATTTTACGACACTACGCGATCTTAAAATGTTTATTAAACTCGCAGGATACCTTTATAATAACGTATTATAATACGCTAATATCATAAAACCCTTTAAATAACTCAAGACGGATCTACTCTAACAACGGATAAAAGACGGTAAACGCATCACTAATAAAGATCCCGGCCGCAAGAAATAGATAACGTTAATCTCTATTATAACTACCGACACCGAATAATAAGCATTTAAAAAAGTCCGTAGTAAGTTATTAAATAAAATCAAGCTACACCATCACGATCCATCTTAACTATTATTTATTAACTTCGACGCTATAGCCACGGGCATTAAAGCCATAGCTTACCATATCAACTTTAACATATTAAAGACAATCGTAAACAACAATAACAAGCTTACTAAACCTCTACCAAAATCAACTATCTAACTTATATCCTACTTATCGCAAACTCCATTATTAATAAAAAAAAGATATTAACCAACTAAGATAAAAACGCTCGGATTTATCTAAGTACTTAAGAAATATAAATACTAGATTACGGTATCACAATTAACCACGACAATTATTATAAACTACTTTATAATTATCGAACTTTAAAAACAAGCCGACATCGCAAATTCAACCGCGAACAATACTAATAATAAAAAACTTATTAGAGCTATAAAATATATTAACCAATTTAATATTTACGTTATATATAAACTAAGTAAGGAACACATCGTACCAGACGTATTATCTTAATTGCTAGCCGACGCCGGACTAAATAAACTTAAAGCAACTAACAACGGCCTCGACATTTTGCTTAATAACGCCCTTAACGACTAGGCAATGTGGGCTTGGTCCTAATTAGCCTTCCTTGCGGACGACGCACAACAACTCACATTACCGCTAATATAAATAATCGATAACTAATAGGAATTACACAACGTTATACCTCTGGCTACATAAAACGGCATTAATATAATACTATTAAAAATCGCCCCCGATTTTAAATAAAAAATCCGATATGGTTACGAAATTAACTTGATATTTAAAAACGTATTTAAAACTATCCGTAATAATTTATCTTTAATAAAAAATAATTAAGCAGATCTCCTATTTATCCTATACAACGGCTTATTTTAGAAGATAACGCCTAGCGTATAAGACCGTTTTTATATCTTATGAATATACTATACCAACATATTTAAAGCAGCTTACGATAGAAATTACTTCGGCTACGATAAAATAGTAACTATATTAGCCGGCTATTATATACCGCGACTAATATAAAATATTAAAAAGTATTTTTTTTATTACCTAACCTATTCAATAATAAAGATTAAGATATACCGACTATATAATAATATATAACCGATTATGCTAACCCTATGCCCTTATTACATAATCACTATTAATTTTATTTTAGGCTTGCTTATATTAAAAGAAAGGTATAATTATAGGAATTGATATAGAGGTATATAGAATTGATACAGAGGCATGCACCTTATAGCGGTATACATATCTACTATCCTAATTAGTTTAAAATTTTATTATTAATATATTTAGATTCTACCGGTCTACTCCTATATATTCTCTTTATTTTAAATTTCTTTTATTATCGTAGTTTTTATATTTAATATTAATATATATTATTTTTAATAGCTAAACCTCGGTGTAATCTACGCCGCCGAGCTACGGAATATAGCCTTAGTAACGTAATATATTTTTTAAAACGCTAATATATAGATATATTATTATCTTTTTTTTTAGTCGGTAGTTATTTTAATATTAGTTAATTTTATAAAGTTAGCGATTTTTAATTATATAATAATTTAATTAGCGATTTATTAACCGAGCTATTATAAAAAACATAACTACTATTTTACTATTAACCCTATTACTTTAGAATTAAACTAAGACTTTATTTTAAGCGCCGTTTCCTTAATAAAACCGACTCTTTTTAATTTATTATATTACTTCGATTCTTACTTAGTTATAGCGCCCCCCTTCCTAATACCGAGCATTTTAAATCTATATTTTATTTTACATACCGTTTTTTAAAAAGGATATAAAATACTTAACGTATTATTTTTTTTTATATCTCGCTAAAGCGGAGTTTATCGTCTTTCGATAATAGTTATTAAGACTTTTAGTAACGTATTTTAGAGTATTTTAATAATATTTTTAAGCTTATTTAATAAATTATTAATATTAATAAAAAGTTAACGACCGCCCTTTTTTAATAATATAAGCTAAGTTATTATTAATAAGAGACGTAGGGTTTTTAAATAAACCTACTATTTTTATATTTATTTTTATAATAAGACCTTTTTTTAAATTTATTATCTTTCTAAACTATAGCTTTTTATTATATTTAATTTAAGAAATCCTCTTCCCCTTTTTTAAACGCTATCCTAAACCTATCGATCTTAAATAGCCTAGAGCTTATTATAAAGGCCTTTTTTAACTAATTTAATATATTTACGAAAGTTAACGGATTTAATATCGTAAAGCGATATAAATATACTTTTTAGATAGGTCGGCTTATACAATACTTATTTTAATATAATTAATTTAGTAAACCCGGTCTTTTAAAAAGCATAAATATTCGATAACGAAGGTTTTAAAAGTACGGCTATTAATAATAAATAATTATAAAAGCGTAAAAAGAAAAGAAATAGCTTTTATATTACCTATTAGACCTTTGTTATAGTTAACATAATTATTAATTAAACTTTAAAGTATTTACCTACCCTTTACACCGAAAGCTTACTTAGCTTATTAAGGATTTTATTAAAAATATAAGCCGTCGTATTAGCATTTAGGTACGTAACGTCCGTGCTATTATATAAAAATAATTCCCGGATTTTATATTTACTTAGCGCGATATTTATAATACTAGAGTACGTTTAAATTAAGAAAAGCTAAATAGTTATTCGCCAACGGTTATATTAATTAAGTTATTTAATAAGCAATAAATTCCTTATATTATTAAGTAGATTAATAATAAGCCGGACCGCTTTATTAGGCTTATTTAGACTTTTTTTTATTATTTTTAAATATAAAAGCGATTCCTAAAAGTAATTAGCTTTAATAATACTTATAATATTAATCGCTTTAAGCTTTTACTATTCTAAATAATTAAGTAAACGTGCTTTAGATTTATTTATAATATAGTATTTAGTCTTATCGATAACGAAAGGTTAAAAAGCTTCCGATTTCTCTTTAAAAATATAAAATAACTAATCGAGTAATACTTAATTCGTCGCTTTATAATTATTATTATAAACTATAATAAGTAAATAAAAGCTATATTTAGTAAAGAGTTTTTACATACTTAATAATAGCTTTATATTTATTATATTAATTTTAATATTATACTTAAGGCTAAATAGAAATAAATTAAAATCGGCAGTAATAATAATAATAATAGTGGGTTTAATAAAGAGGATCCTTATTTAGTAATATAAATAATAACGGAGCTTAGTAAAAAAGACCGCGCTTATATTAATATAACGGTAAATTAAACTGTCCTATATACTTATCGTAGGGTATTTATTATATAAAAGTTTATTATTTTTATTAAAATAAAGTAATTTTTTAAAAAAGCATAGAGAAAGTTTTGTAACAAGTTCGACGACTAACGCCCGATTTTATAGTATTTATATTTAATATACTTATTTATAAAAGTATAATAGGCTCGTTATTTTATCTATTAATATTAAAATTTTAATATTCGTATTACTTTTAATATTAAATTAAGTAATAATAATATTAAAGGCTACTTTTTTAACGGTTTTAATTATTTATATTAGCTCGTCGACGTTATATAGGACATAATTAGCGATTAAAAGCTACGCTTTCGCTAAGTTTATATAAAAAACGAGGTGCTTACCGGCCGGGATTATCTCGGCCCCCGCTTAGAATACTTTAATAAACTTCGGACTATAGTTTTGTTAAAATATTTTAAATTAATTATTAAGTAATACCGGCTTATACGTAAAGTAATGCTTTTTAAAAAAAGGCCGTTTTTATCCTTTATTAAAAAGTATAATAATAACTATTTTATATTAATTAAGCTAAATATCCCGTACTATTATAAGATTTTTTTAAAAATAATAAAATCGTCGATTTTTAATAAATAAAAGGTTTACTTACGGTAGCGGTTTTAAATAACGTTTTTTTTTAATCCTTATTATTGGATTTTAAATTTAAAAATTATAACGTCTCTCTATAGTAAACTAAAAAACGTAATATAGTAAGTTCTTATAGAGCTTATGTTACCTTAATAAGGCTAATAATCTTAATACTAAACCACCGTAATACAGGATAATTAAGGCTCGACCGGCCGTAAGTAAGGCCGCCCGTTAAGAAGCCGTAATAAATTATTATTAACTAAGAGCTTATAAGGGGCCGGCTATTTAATCTCTAATTAAGCCTTAAATTAATTTTAATAATAGATAAGAAGTTAGTTTAATATTTTTAATAAAGGAAAGATAATAGGGGGTTATATAAATAGAAAGCCGTTATAATTTAATATTTAAAAACGGTAAAATAAATAGGAAATAATATTAAATAACGGCGAATAAAAGAGTTTATAACTATATTGTTTTATTTATTATTTAAATAATTTATTATAGGTTAACGTTAAAGTTAAAGTAAAAATAATTATCTATTTATTTTTTTATTACTTTTAAGGACTTTATAAATACCTTGCGAAGAATAATTTAAGGTATATGTTATTTAGTAAGAGCTTTAGAGTTATTAAGTTATCGAAATATTATTATAAATACCTTTACCGCCTTTGCGGGAATATATTATAATTTTAAGTTAATTACGATAGTAAATATATATGCCGCTGTAAGGTGTATGCTTTTGTATTAATTCTATATGCCTCTATATTAATTCCTATAATTATATTCTTTTGACCATATATAAAATATTTAAATAAGTCGGTCTTATACCTAGACGTAAAAACATAATAGTATAAAAATAGGTAATCCTTTTAATTAAATTCTTATAGTAATATAATTAAGGTCTATTTAAGATCATTCTTAGCGACAGAGATCTTAAATTTTTGTTTATAATATAGATATATATTTAAAAACGAATTAGTAACCGACTACTCTATTTAACCGTTTATTATTTATAAATAAATAGATAAAATAAGCGGATATATCTTATAATCGAATCGGCTTTATAAATATATATTATTATATTTACGTCTCTTAACAAATAGCTTAAAAATATCCTATGATTATAGTTTAAAATTAACAATACTAAATCCGTTATTACCAATAAACCTCTAAACAAAGTAGTTCTCGGCTTCATACTAAACGACGTTATCGACCTCATCGTAGACACGATTAATAAAATACCTTCCGGCTTAGAAACACGACTTAAAGCCTACGACACTATCGCTATCGCCGCCATCCGTACTAAATCGTACTACGACCGTAAAAAACTATTAAAGTTTTTTAACGTCGGATAACGAATAATATTACGTTTATATCGCGGATATATAATACTATAAACCGCAGTATTAAGTCGTAAATACGTACGATAATACGCTAACTTTTTTATAATTTTAAAATAAATTAGACGATTAGTGTACCGATTAGACCTCTTAAGCTACGCCAAAATCTATAACATAATTTCAATTAACTACTTTAAACTAATATTATTATTTAATATCTACGGACGAGTATTACCTATATTAATAAATATCTTACTAACTAACCTTCTTAAAAAAATTATTGATATACGATTAAATAAAAGTAAATTATAATTCTTATTATAACTAAAAGGCTTCGGTAACGAATTCCAATAATAACTAGACCTTCTATATAAAATTATCGTAATTTAATAATAAAACTTATATAATAAAGAATATTTTATATAACCTAATAAAACGTTATTTTTTTAATAAAGAATAGTAAAAGATATTCTAAAATTTAAAGATCTATTTTATATTTTCCGTATATAGATATAACTACTAAATTAATATTTATATTTTAACCCGCCGCTTTTATAAACTTTTTTTTTCTTTTTTTATTTATATTACAAAATAAATAGCAATAGCTCTATTACGGCTAGCTAATCGTAATAAGGTTTATATTAATAAAAGTCGGGGCTACGATATTCATAAATAATAATCGTCATAAAAATAGCTTTAGTAAAGTTATTATTTATAAATCGTAAGATAAGTAAAGCTTCGGTAATTAATCATAATCTTATTAAATAAATTTTTAATAAAAATAGCTAAAAATAATTATTAAATTTAATATAAAAATTAATTATTAAAGAAATTATAAAAATCTATCTTTAAGCTTAGCTTAGGCTATTTTATATATAAATTTTAATTATAAATATATCCTTTATAATATTTTATTTATTATTATTCGACTATTTACCGAACGGTCGTTCGTTTTATATTTTTATAATCGCTTATTTTATTTATTTATAAGTATTACGGTCTATAACTAGATTTCCTATCTTTCGTATACGGTTACCTAAGGAAGAGAAGGCCGCGAAATTCCTAAGATTTCCCAAAGATTTCCTTTAGACGAAATACTTAAAAAAGCCTAAAATTTCCTTAAGATTTCCTTAAGATTTCTTTAAAAAAAATCGTAAGAAAATCCCTAAAATTTCCTCCGTTTCTTTAAAAGAAATTACGAGGAAATCCTCAAGATTTCTTAAAAGTTTCCTCTAAAATTTCTATAATATATTTAAGAAATTTCGTTAAGAAATCTATAGGAAAATCTTAGGAAGGGGTATTAATATATTATTTTATTCTCACCGTATAAAAGCGCTTAATAATAAGCGTCCGTTTTTTATTTTATTATACGATTATAATTATATAACTTATTTATAATTCTTTTATCTTAAGGGAGGCCGTTTGAGTTTTTATTATTATATATATAGTATAGTAGCCGCCGTAGGTCTTATAGGGCAGGGCCCTAGTCTAGCAATGCGTGTTAGGTCGTAATAAGCTCTTTTACCTATACTAAAGGGTTTTAAGGATTATAGCCTTACAAAATAATTTAAAGCTAAAGCAATTTTTTAAAACATATATAACCTATTTATACTCGGCTTACTACTATATATATTAGCAAAACCTCATAAAACGACAACTATGGCCGCACCTTCTGCTTAATACGACGATAATATGCCTCCCCCTCCTATCCCTTAGAGTATTAACTATACTAATAAAAAAGTTATTATATTTAACAATTACGACGTAATTAACGACGACGACGATAACAATATTAACGACGACGTTAGCGTGACCGAACCTAACGCCGACGACGATTATATTAAGGAGAAAATAACAATCAAACTAAGGTAACTATTTATTACAAGTAAAAGTAAAAGAAAGTAGACTATTAATAACGACGAAGCCTTGTCGAAGAAGAAACAAAAGACCACTATGACCAAAACTGAGTTCGTTTTTATAACTATATTCTTATTAAACACGACTAACAGATTATAGCACTACTGTTATAGGGTCGGTGTGGCGTAAAACGCCATAGACTATTCGGGCCCCGTTTTAGCTAAAAGGGGCTCTTTTTAGCTAGCTTTTTATTATTTAGTAACGGAAGGCTAAGATTTAGCTTTTATTTAATACAAGACTTATTTTTTAAAAGTATTATTTTATATTTAGTTAACCTATCTATTATAATTTTAAATCTTTTATTTACGATTATTTATGAAAATAGTATTTTATATAGATAATAAAACGATTAGAGGAGGCGGTTTTTTTTAATGTTACTATTAGGCCGGGCGGAATATTTATAAAAAACCCGGTAAAAGCGGGGTTAAATAATTAACGTAATAATATTAAATCCGTATTTAAAAAGCGGATCGCTTAATTTAAAAAAGCTTTATAATAATCTTATTTAGTTTTTTTATAATAAAACGTTTTAATAGAAAGAATTACTAAGGCTTTAAATTAATAAAATCGTTTTAATAATAATTTTTTTTTTAATTATAAGGAAATTAAGATTAAAAATATTAAAAGGTTTATAAAAAAAGCTATTTTTCACTATCGAAATAATTAGGTTTTAAATATTAATTAAGTTTTTTTAAATACGCTTTATAAATTTCGTTCCGATATTATAAAAATTGTTTTCATTTTTAATTATATAAATATTAATTACTAAGTAAAATAGTTTTAATATACTAAAAAGTTATTAGATAATTAAGTTAATAAAGCTCTTAATTTTAATTATTTTTTAAAATGGATTCGATTTTTATTATAGGACGTTACGTACTATAAGCTTAAAATTATATAAGATATTATTTAGGTTTATTAAAAAGAATTTTAAAATTTTATTAATTTCGATATTTATTTTTAATTTTTTAAAAAGGAGTTTATTATTTTTTTTAAAAAGGAACGTGTGTTTTTTTTTTATATTAAGTTATTAAATAAATTTTAGTAAAGTATTTATAAATTTAACTTTATTTTCCCTAAAATTAAAGCTAAAATAGTAGCTATTATTAATTAGATATAATAAGTTATAAGTTAAGAAAAAAAAAAGAAAATTAAATAAAAACGATAACGATCGAGAACCGAATAAAAAGCATTAAAACCGGAATAAAAGTAAATTTAATTTTAGTTTTATAACATAAGCCTCGATTTTAATTAATAACTCTTCTGGATTTTAAATAGGAAGAGATAGAAAATCGTTATAGTATTATATTTATAATAGTATTAAGTATTTAGTTAATTCTTATTTAGATAAGGGGAAGAATAAATAAGGAAAAGATAAAGGTTTTTCTGTTATTTAAGGGGTTAATATAGGGGATAATTCTTTAAAAAAAGCTTTAAGAGGGAAGTGAGTTTTTATATTCTTTTTTTTTTATTAGGGATTTATATTCGTTTTTATATTCTTATATAAGCTAAAAGCGCTAAAAGTATTTTATAAACGTTTTATAATTTAGATACCGATACCGAGTGTAATTTAGTTTTATATTATTTTATAAAGGAATTTAGATTTAATTAAGTTAAGTTAACCTCTTTTTTATTAAAGGCTATTAGGTAGTTTTATATTTTTATGTATAAGGTATATATTATTTTTTTAACCGTTATAGATTTAAGAGGGATTATTAGGTTTTTTACTTAAGTTTACGTTATTATAGATCGGGACTTTCGCTTAGATAGAAACCTTATTTTTTTTTTTATAATTATTATTATAGATTAGGATATTTATTTTAGCGGGGTTAAGCGATAGTAGTAGTTTAAAATAAAATAGAAGTATTAAGAGTCCCTTAGGTCCTTCCGTTTTATTAAGAAGGCTTAATAAGTTATTTATATTTATATTATTATTATATTATTAAAATTGCTTTTATTACTAGATAAAAATGAGGCGAGAGGTTTAGACCTTCCGCCTTTATTTTTAAAATTATTTTTTGTTTTTAATAATTTTAATATAGTTTAGGTTATTATGCTTGTTTTATTAAAGTTTATTAATTATTATATTAAGATTATAGAGGGAAAGAAACCTTTTTAAGGTCTTATTTATTTATTTTTTCATGAGTTTTAGATATTTTGGGAGTATATCGACGCCGAGCTTAAGAAGGGAAGAATCCGATTTTTTAAGCGTTTTGCTAACGCCTTAGTTATTTTTATTTTTAAAAAGGATAGAAGTTTTTATTTATATATAGATTATTAGGGATTAAATAGGGTTATAGTAAAGAACCGTTATTTTTTATTTTTTATTTTTTATTTTAGAGATTTTAGATTAGATTATTAGGTTATAATATTTTTTTAAGTTGGATTTAAAAGAGGCTTATTATTGGATCCGTATTTATAAAAGAGACGAATGGAAGATAGTTTTTTATATTTATTATAGGTTATATAAATATTTAGTTATGCTTTTTGGTTTAATAAATGCGTTAATTATTTTTTAGAGTTATATTAATACGGCCTTAGAGGGGTTTATTAATATGTTTTGTATTATATATTTAGATAATATTTTTTATTTTTTTTGGAAAATAGGGATATTTATATAAATTATTTGTTTTAAGTTATAAATAGGTTACGGAAAGCTTAGTTTTATACTAATTTATTAAAGTATATTTTTTATTAAAAGGAGGTGGAGTTTTTAGGATTTATTTTATTAATCGAGGGCGTTTTTATAGCCTTTAATTAGGTAAAAGCGATCTTTTTATAACTTATATTTTAAACTTTTTAAAAAGTATAAATATTTTTTAGATTTTATAATTTTTATTAAAGGTTTATTTATAAGTATTTATAAATTATTAAGCTTTTTATAAACTTTTTAAAAAAGAATAAAGATAATAAGAAAGCTAAGAATATTTAGTTAAATAGAAGAGCAGTATTCGTTTTTAAGATTTTTTAATAAGTTTTTTAGTTAGCGCTTTTATTAAAATATTTCGTTAGTAAGTTATTAATAAGGATAAAAATAAACGTTTTAAATTACATAGCTTTTAAGATCTTTTTTTAAAAATAATTTAATAAGAGGTAGTATTTTATTATTTTTTAATTTAGGAAGTTTAAAGGTATTAAACTAAATTAAAGGATTTTAGATTAAGAGATATATATTATTATAGAGTTTTTTAAAATTTAGCGATATTATATAAAAGGTTTTATTATTTTTATAGAGGTTTTAATTAATTATTAAAACCTAAGCTCGTTTATAAGTTAGACCTATATTATAAGTAAATAAGCTCGTTAGTATATATATTTAATATTTTATAATTTTATTATTATATATCGGCTTAAGAAAAGAAATTTTACCGATAGGCCGTTTAAAAGGCTAAATTATTATAACGAAGCTATACCGGATTTAGAGCTTTTATTAAGTATAATTAAAAAAGTTTATTTTTTTTTAAAATATTAAATAAATTAGTTAAAAGTTAAAGGAGTCTGTATTTAAACTTTAATACGAAGTTAAGCTTAAAAGCTTTTAGATATAAAAAAGGTTTATAACTTATTTATAAATAAAATTTTAAAAGAAACTATTAGGTCGTTATAATAAAGCGATTAGGAATATAAACGGCTTTAATTACGGTTAAAAAACGAAAAACTATTTAGGAATTAGGGGATTTATAATAATTTACTATATTTTAAGAATCGGCTTTTTGTATTGGGAATTGATATACGGGCATGAACAATTAATATACGGGTATGACTCTTACACGGGCATAACAGCTACACACTGTTATTAGCTTAAAAAAATATATAGATTATAAATACTTCGTCCTAAAGGCGGTGAAGGCTCTTTTATTAATATTTTCTTATCTTAACGTATTTATTTAAATTATTTTATATTAGATTATATTATACTTATTGTTGGTTTACGTAATTATAGGGTGATTTATTCGATCGAACCGTAGTGACGAAAAGTTAATTACTCTTATATTAATCTCTGCGTGAAGTAGAAAAGAAAGGTTCCAACCGTTGGTTAAATCGCTAGTTAAACGCTAATATAAAGACTTTTAGATAGCCCTTACGCTGGCGCTAACTCGAGGTTAAATTAGGCTTTTAATCCGATACTAACTATTTTTTTTTTATTATTAATTTTGTACGATTAGAAAGGTAATTTAACGATCTTACGATAATATATAATATATCGATAGAAGTAGTATTTATAGTTCCTTTTCCGTTTCTTTTTTAGGCCTTTTCCGTATAATGTTACGGCCAGCTAGTCGTAATAAGGTTTGTATTAATAAAAGTCGGGGCTATAATATTTATAAATAGTAATCGTTATAAAAATAGCTTTAGTAAAGTTATTATTTATAAATCGTAAAATAAATAAGGCTTCGGTAATTAATTATAGTCTTATTAAATAAGTTTTTAATAAAGGTAATTAAAAGCGATCGTTAGATTTAATATAAGAATTAATTATTAAAAAAGTTATAAAAATCTATCCTTAAGTTTAGTTTAAGTTATCTTATATATAAATCTTAATTATAAATATATTTTTTATAATAACTTATTTATTATTATTCGACCGTTTACCGAGCGGTCGTCTATTTTATATTTTTATAATTATTTATTTTATTTATTTACGGGCGTTTATTTTTTATTTTATTATACGATTATAGTTATATAATTTATTTATAATTTTTTTATCCTGAGGGAGGTCGTTTAAGTTTTTATTATTATATATATAATATAATAGCCGCTATAAGTCTTATAAAATAAGGCCTTAGTTTAATAATACGTATTAAATCATAATATTAACTCCTCCCCTTAAAGGTTTAATCCTTAAGCTTATAAATAAGTTATTCGTTTTTAAATTAAAAAATCGTTAAATATTTTCGTTAAAATATATTAACACTATATTAAATTAAATTAAAAAATCGAAATTATAAATAATTACGTTTTATCGCTATTTATTATATATTATTCGTTTTTTTAATAAAAATATAAAAATAATACCGTATTTAAATTATTATTCTCGGGGTATTCGCTATTTAATTCTTTTTAATTCCGATGTTTATAAAATATACTATTATTTAAGTATTTTATATAATACTTTTATTAATATTATTTATATTTATGAGTTTTTTAAGGACTATTTTTTACGGGTCCCGATTAATAAATATAGTAAATCGTTTAATAATAAAGTCCGATTATTTTAATTATAAAAAGTAAATAAAAGAGTCGCGGTTTTAAAAAAAAGTTATAAAATTATAAAGAAAAGTTAAAGCCTATTAAAAGGCTTAAGCTAAATTAAATAAGTTATTATTTAAGTTAAAACGTTTTCGTTTTTAAAAGCAAATAGTATTTAAAAAAAATCGTATTATATTAAAAGAATTTCTTAAAAATACCGAGAGTGTTTTTTTAGTAGCCTGGGAGGTATAAGCTAATAATACTTTTAGTATTATCGATTAAGATACCGTAATAATTAAAAGTTTTAGGTTTAAATTTAATTTTAGTATTTTTTAAGAAGCTATTAGGAGTTCTAAAGGTTTGTAACGGGTTTTTATATATTATCCTTATATTTATAATCTTTTTATTTAATAAAATACTTTTTATATCCTTTTTTAATTCGGTAATCGATAACTCGTTCGACTTCGTATTTTAATTCGTTAAGTTTAATAATAATACGATTTTTAGTATATAAGCCTTTAGGTATTAGTTTTAAAAGTAAGATATAAAAAACCGGGTGATATCGTATCGTATTTAAGAATTTTAATTTAAAATTAATTAATAAAACTTTTTTAATAATTTTAAAAAGTTTAAGTTTTTTATAGTTTAATTTATTATTTAATTGTTTTATTTTAATATTATAGCGAAGGAAATATATACTATCTCTTTTTTTTAAAATTAGTTTATTAATTTTTAATTTATTAATATATTTTTTTATATATTGCCGTATAAACTCGAGGTTTAGGAAGGCTTTTTTTTAAATCTTTTTAAGTTTATTTACGTTTATTACGGCTTTTATAGCTTATAGTCTTTTATATACTTTTTTATATATAATTAATTAAAATTTATAGTTAAAATAAAAAAGGGATTTTTTTATATTTTCGCTAACTACGTTATTATATACGAACTAGGCTATTAATAGTAATATTACTTAATTATTTTAGTCGTAATTTATATAATAACGGAAGTATATTTTAAAAATTTAATTAATTTTTTTTATTTATTTATCGGTTTATGGATAGAAAAAAGTCGATAATTTATAATCTATACCGAGTTACGAAATTAAAAATCTTTAAAATTTAATAATAAATAGCTTATTTTTATTAAAAACTATTTTTTTAGGTAAACCGTAGTTAATAATAATTATTTTAAAGAAGGTATATATTAATTCCTTAATATTATTTACTTTTTTATATAGTATAAAATAAATAAATTTAATAAGTCGGTTAACGATAACTAAGATATTATTGTATTATATATTCGTAAGTGGTTTTTTAGATTTTAATAGTTTAATAATAAAATCTTAAGAGATTAAATACTATACTTTTAATAATACCGATAGAGGTTATAGCTCTTTATAAGGCTTATAAAGGCTATTTTTATTTTTTTTATAAATATTATAGTTCTTAATAGCTTTAATAACTTTTACTTTTATAACGGTTTTATTATAATATTAATAAATCCGTTTTTATATCTTTATAATATTTTAATAATTATATATTTAAATATTATAAATTTTTATAATAAGTTTAGGAGTTATTTTTTTAAATAAGTTAATATTAACTTTTTTAGTTATTATAAAAAGTTTTATAATAGGTATAAGATTACCGTTATCGTCGTATTTAAGGATTATTTATATTTCCTTAGGGACCGTAACTTCGTAATTAAGTCGTTTATTAAAAGCGTTTATTTTACCGTTTTTTAAACCTTTTCGGTAAATAATTCGGAAATTAAATTTTAATAAAAATTCGTTTTATTTAATTTATTATTTATTTAGATTTTTATTTATTATAAAGTTCGTAAGGTTTTTATAGTTTATATAAATAATAACTTCGTATTTAATTTTTAAAAACTATAGTTTCTATTTTTTAAACGTTTTAATTATAATTATTAATTTTTTATTATAAATTTACTAATTTAATTCTACTTTATAAAACGCTTTAAAATAAAATATATAAAAGTAAAGTATTTTTTATTAATTTTATTATTTTAAAATAGCTTTTATAACGAAGTCTAAGGCGTTAATTTTAATTTTAAACGGTTTTTTTAAATCCGGAATTATAATTACCGGTTCCGAAGTAATTAAATTTTTAACTTTATTAAAAGCTTTTTTATATTTTTTATTTTAAATAAAGGTTATATTTTTCTTTATTAAATTATTAAAAGGTTTAATAATGTTAGCGTAGTTTTTAAAGAATTACTAATAAAAATTAATAAATCCTAAGAATAATTATACGTTTTTAATATTAATAAATATAAACTAATTCTTAATTATTATTATTTTAAATACTTATATATAAATTTATTTTATTATAATCGTATAGCTAAAGAAATCTATTTTTTATATATAAAATTTATATTTATTAAACTTAATAAAAAGTTTTATATTTTAAAATTTTTAAAATATTATATAGACGTGTTTTTTATATATTTCGAAGTTAAAGGAGAAAATAAAGATATCGTCGAGATAAATAATTATAAAAATATCGATATATTCTTTAAATACGTAATTAATTATTATTTAAAATATAACGGGTATATTAATAAGTTTAAAAAGTATAATTAGGTATTTATAAAGTTTTTTATAAGTTTAAAATACCGTTTTTTATTCGTCTTTTTTTTTAATTTTAATTTAATTAAATACCTTTTTAAGGTTTATTATAGTAAACTATTAAGCTTTATATAATATTTCCTTAAGTTTTATAATAAAAGGTAATAAATAATAATTTTTTTTAGTGATTTCGTTAAGTTTTTTATAGTTAATTATAAATCTAAGCTTTTTTTTATTTTTCTTAAGTATAAAGAAGATTAGTATTTTTATTAAAAAAGATAATAGTTTAATATAACCCTTTTTAAATTTATTATTAATATACTCGTTAAATTCGTCGTATTTAAATTAATTTATAAAATATAGTAAATAGAATTTAAATTATATTCCTTTTTTTAATTCGATTTTTATATTTTAATTATTATATTTTAGTAGTCCTGTTTTTTTTTTTAAAGCGAATAGTTTTATATAAATCTAATATTTTTTAAATATAGTTTAAAATAGGTCCGATCTTTAATCGTCCGTACTAAGTATAAATATCTTAATAAGTTTTATTATTTTAATAAAAGCGATATATTTAATTTATTTTCGTTTATTAAGTATTATATAAGACTTATTTAAACCTTTTTTTTTAAATTATTTAATAATTAAGTCTATTTAATAGAGTTAGCCGGTTTTCTAATTTATTTATAAATTATATTTTTATAATTACGAAATTCTTAGGATAACGTCGGTATTTTTAATCTCTATAATATCGTATTTTAATTATTTTAGTTAATTATTAATATATATCGTAAGGTATATAGTCTTTTAATTAATATATCCATTATTATAATTAATTTATTTTTTTTCTATTATTCGTAAGGTATACGGGTTTATTTTTTATATTTATAATAATTTATATTTATTTACTATTTTTAGTAAAATAAAGATTTTTTAAACGCCGCTATTAATAATAGCGTTTATATCGTATTTATTTATTTAAAATTTAAATTATAAATATTTTTTATTAAAGAGTGTTATAAAATATAAAAATTTGTTTATTTTAGCCGCTTTTCGTTATTCCTTTATAATTAGCGTACTTAGTTTTTTAATATTTTAAAAGTTAATATTTTTTTTTTATAAGCCGTTTGTAGTTAATTATTAAATCGGGGCGCTTTTATCTTTTAATAAGTAAATATAGTACGTTAATAATATTATAGATGTTGTTTATTTCTTTATTAATAGGTTTTCTCCCCTTAAGAAATAATTTATAATTTCTAAATGTTTTAATATTAAATTATATATTTAAAATATATCGGTTATATAGGTAGTTTTTTAAGTCCTTAGTGAGTTAATTTAATTCTTTTTAAAAGCTTATAGATTTTTATTATTTTAATTACCTATTTAAATCGGCTTCTTTTTTAATAATAAAATTATTAATATTGAGTAGTATTTTATAATCGATTTCTAATTAAGTACGTCGTTAAGCGACGTCGTAAAGTTTATTTAAATTATAAAGTAATTATTAATTTATTAGCTATTTATAGTTTAATATATTAATATTATTTAAAAAAGGGTCGTAGTCTAGTCCTTTAATATTAAATTCTATAGATATATCGTTAATAATTTTTTTACTTAAGTTATTTAACTTAATATTTTTTTTAAATATAGGAAAGTTTTATTTTAAATAGAATATATTATTTTTTATTATTATTTTAAATTATTTATATAATCGTTATTATAAAATAGTAAAGACTATTTTTATAATTAAATATTAAAGAATATAAACGTTTATTATATAATAAGCCTCGCTTAGTTCCTTAATACGTTAATAATAATGTTTTTTTAACATCTAAGGTCCGTATATTAAATATATAATATTTATTTTTTTATTAATTTTGTATTTTAATTAAAAAAGGTTTTTTTTTATTTTAACTTTTAATTATTTTTAAAATCGTTATTAGAGTAGGGCGAGTATTATTTTTACGTCTAATCGTTTTTTTTTTAATAATCGGCCGGCTTTATAATAATTAATTAAAATACGAATATAATTTTTATTATAATTTTTTATTATTAAAAGGCGTTATTTATAATATTAAATTATTTTATTAAGTATTCGTTATATTATATAAATAGATTTATTTAAAATTTATATTTTATAAGCTAGGATTTTATTTTTTAGCTAAAGTAAGTCGTTTTTATTTTTAATTATTATCTTTTTTTTTAATTTATTTTTTATTATCGTAAGGGTTTACGCTTATTTAGGAAAGTTAATAAGTTATATTTTAACTATTTTATATATTATTAATAATATTTAAATATACTTTTTATTATAGTTTTCAATAGTTTTAAAATGTTAAATTATTTTTTATTTATTTATTATAATAAGGGTTTTATTAAAGGGTTTTTTAAAGTACTATTTTAATTATTTTTTATTATCTCGGTAGGTAAGGTAATTATTATTATAATATATAATTTAAAAGAGTGATTTATAAAGTATTTTTTTAAAGGTAATATTAATTTATTTTTTAGGGATAGGTTATTATTAAATTCGTTTAGGCTATTTATAGTTTTTAATTATATATTTTAGCTTATTGTAGTTATAATATTTAAATTTTTTTTTTAATAAGATTAGTTTCGTTTTGTTATATTAAAGTCTATAAGTCCGCTATATTATTTATAAATAGTAATTTATTAAAGGTTATTATTCTTATTATAGTAATGTTTTTAATTAAAATTATATTAAAATTACTATTAATATTTACGTCTTAAATTAAGTTTTTATTATTATTTTTTCTTTTTTTTTTTTTTTTATAAAAGTAGTTATCGATTTTAATTACGAGTTTAGTATATTAAAAGAAATCGTTTAATTTATTAATCTTAGTAAATTCGTTCTTAAATTTATCTTTTAATCCTTAATAAAATATAAAAATTTTAATATTATTAATAAGATTAAATTAAGTATTAAGGCGTTTAAACTCGGCTAAGTAGTCCTTTATTAATTTAATTTATCAAAGTTATAATATATTACGCTCGGCTTATTATTTTTTATTTAGATTTTAAAAAAACGATTTAAAAGCTTTTTTAAACCTATCGAAGTTATAATAAATATTTTATATTTTAATAAAATATTCATTAAAGGTCTTTTTTTTAAAATACTTTTTTTAAAAAAGTTCAAATTATTTAAAAGCTCGTTTTTTAAAAAAGTTAACGATATATACGATTTTTTTAATTTCGTTATTAAAATCTTTTTAATAAAAGTTTTAAAAGTTTTTAATTTAAATTAAAAATCTTTTTAAGGTTTTAAAAGTTTTATTAAAAATAATAAATATATTAAGTTTAAACTTTTATTATCTTTTATTAAAAGGGGTAGTAACGATATTAATAGTATTTTAAAATGTATTTATTTAATTGGTAAAGTTTAAAACTTTTTAACGTTTGTTTTTAAATTTTTTAAATATAATGTTAAGTATTTTTTATATTTCGATAATATCGCGGTCGTTTTTAACTTAAGCTTTTATTAATTAAGTAATAATAATAATAAAGAGGTCCATTAGTTCTTTATTATATTAAATATTTTAATTAACGACGTAGCGTATTTAAATATATATTATTTTATTAAAGACCGCGTCTTTATTAAAATTATATTTAACGTTAAGTATTTTTATATTTCTTTCGGCTTAAGCTAGCTTAGTATTTAAAACTTAAAGCTTTTTATTTTTATTAAAAAAAAGTTAAATAAATATTATTCGTATTATTTAATAAGTTTTTATAAAGTCGACTTATTAAATAAGAGTAATTAAAATATTATGGCTAGTTAGTCGTAATAAGGTTTATATTAATCAAAGTCAGGGCTATAATATTTATAAATAATAATCGTTATAAAAATAATTTTAATAAAACTATTATTTATAAATCGTAAAATAAATAAAGCTTTAGTAATTAATTATAGTTTTATTAAGTAAGTTTTTAATAAAGGTAATTAAAAACAATTATTAAATTTAATATAAGAATTAATTATTAAAAAAGCTATAGAAGTTTATCCTCGAGCCTAGCTCGGGCTATCTTATATATAAGTCTTAATTATAAATATATCCTTTATTATAACTTATTTATTATTATCTAACCGTTTATTAAACGGTCGTCCGTTTTATATTTTTATAATCGCCTGTTTTATTTATTTACGGGCGTCCGTTTTTTATTTTATTATATAATTATAGTTATATAATTTATTTATTATTTTTTTATCTTAAGGGAGGCTATTTAAGTTCTTATTATTATATATATAGTATAGTAGCCGCCGTAGGTCCTGTGGGGCAGGGCCCTGGTTTAGTAATACGTATTAGGTCGTAATATATAACTTATTTTTTTATACGTACCGTAGTTATTCCGTTATTAATAAATCGTTTTAGACTTAGGTTTAGGTTTTATTTAGTGAAAACGTTTATTAAATTATTTTTACCGTTAATCTAACGGATTTTAAGAATTTTACGTCGCTTATATAATTACCGTAAGGTTATAATATTTATTATTAGCCTTTTTTTTTTAGTAATTCTTAACTTAATAAGGTATTCGTATAATAAATAAGAATTTATATAAACAATCGTTAATATTATAAGTAAAATTAATCGATTTATAATTCGTTTAAACGTAATAGAGATTATATGGGCGAAGTCGACGCCGTGAATTATCTTATAGACCTCTAAGGTTAAAACGCTTCTAGTTATTTTTTTATTTTTAATTAATAAATAATAGACGATATTACCGTAAATCGTGAATTAGTTATTTTTTATGGCCTCGTTTATTAAAATAATAATATATTTAAGTTAAAAGGTTAGATTTACGTTATTTGCGAACGATCCGTTAATAAAAATATAAAGCTTAATAAAGGCTAGATTTAACAAATAATAAGTTAGCTTACGATTTAGGTTTGCTATTTATTAGCTTAGCCGTTTATTTAGTATAATAACGTTTTTTTTAGTTAGATCCGTAGCTTGCGTTGCTTTTACGGTATTAAACATTACTTTTAATTAATAAATATTAATAATATACAATCCTTTTATTTATTTTACTTAATATCTCTTCTACTAGTTATATAATATAGAGTTAACGAAAGTAATTTTTTTTTTTATCTTTTTTAATAAAAAACGACGGTATTATTTTTAATTATAAAGATCCCGTTATTAAACGTTAGTAAGTAATTAGCGGTAAGGATCTCTTTTAATTTAGCAGTAAATCCGGCTTTTTTAAGCTTTTTATTTTCTTTTTATATAAATTCGATATTAAATATGCTTAACGTATCGTTAGTTTATATATTAACGATCCTATAAGGTCTTTTTAAGTAATTAGAGATTAATAAGTATAGATCGTAAGTTAATATAATTATATTTAGCTATTTAATATAGAAATCGTAATAGGTCGTTTATTAATAAGTTCCTAATTCTACTAGCTTATATAGTGGTTTAAGTATTTTAATAATCGTACCTTTTGGATATTTATTAATTATTTTTTTTAAAAGGTAGGTAAAGATCTTTTATATTAAATTAGTAGCGGATTATATATACGTTTACGTAATATCTTTATTTTATATATAATATCCGTTTCTAATAAGGGAAGGGATTAAAATTAATATTAACCGTTAATTACTTTTTTAAACCGTCGGCGATTACGTAAATAATTCTATTTTTTTAACGTCGTTATATTTTTAGATTACGTAATGAGATTTCTTATACGGTACGTTAGTTCCTTTGTTTTTAATTTTTTGAATTATATATAATTTAAAAATTTATAGATTAGCGTATTTATTTAAATTATATAGAACGAAGCGATATACGCTTTAATTTTATAAGGTTTTTATTTTAACAATATTTAAGGCCTTATAGGGCTTACTTTTTACAGTAATAATCCTTTTTTTTTATAATTTAAAAGTTAGTTTAAAGTCTATTTTTTTTTTAGCTAAATAGAAAATATCGGTATAATTATTAATTAATCCGCTATAGTTAAAGAGTTGTGGAATTAAGTTTTTTTAAAGCCGACCTCGCCGCCGCCGCGGCGGATTTAATAATTAATTATTTAATTTATTAGTTACGACGATTTTATTAAGAACGATTTTTAATTAGTCGATTTAGTCTTTGCCTTTTTAGATAAGAAGTAATTATTCGACCTTCCTTAGCTCTTTTTTTTTTTCTTTATGGATTATTTTTTTATTTATTTAGTTATATAGTCGGATCGCCGTTATTACAATTTTAAATAGTTAATCTCGATTTTTTATAATTATATAGGAGCGCTTATTAATAGAGATTAGTTTATATAGTCCGGTTTATTTATTTATAATATCTTTTTAAACCTATATATTTAAGTTTAATAAGATATTAAGATTTTACGATATATCGGGCCTATTACGTGCCGCTAAGGCTTTATTAATTTACTTTTTTACCCTTAGATTTTATAAAGCTCGTATTACCTTTTCGATTACTTATGCTTTTTAAACGATATTAAGCGATAGCGGTAACGAAATAGTAGTTTTAGGGTACGATTTAAATATTAAAAGCATTAAAATTAGACCTTATAGTCTAGTAGTATCGTTATAGTATTTTAATATTATTTATAAATAGTCGTTATTTATGAGATCCGGGCTTTTATTTTTAATAATTTTAAACGCTTTTTTTAATTATTAATAGGCTCGTTCGATTTTACCGATATTATAATAGGTTTTAATTAATATTATTTTTAACTCGATCTTATATAATTTAGCGTTTTTTTTAAATTTAGTAAATTTAAAGTTGGTTTTAGTATTAGTTCGTATACCGTTAGGTAGGCTTTAATATGTATTAATTTATTATATTTTTAGCGTTATTTAAATCGTTTTTATTTAAAGATTAATAAAAAACTACCCTATTTAAAAAGAGGTAATTAAATCGATTATATAAAGAACTGGCCGGCTATTTAAATAGAAAACGTTTATTATTATTTTTCAGTTAAAGTTAAACTCGTTATAGATTTTAAATTTAAATCGCTATAGGCTTTATACGTTTATTTAATATTAATAATAGAATTTAGTTAAATGTTTTATTACCGCGATTTTAACATCGTTATTTAATTACTTAAGTAGGGTATAGAGCTTTTAAATCGATAGGTGACCGAACCTCCGATAAAGGCGCCGTAGTTCGGTCTCTATAAAGTAATAAATCGATAAGATACCGGTCTCGAGCTTTATAAAAGCGTAGCTTTATTATCGTTTAATAATTTTAAACGCTTTACTATTAATAATTTTATTCATAAAGTTTTTAAACGTAATACTAAAGCGATTTATATTTATTAAATATAAAAAAAAAGGCTTATTAATAAATAATATATAAAAAGTTATAATACCGAATTAGGTCTAAATATTAACTATTTTGATCTCGATAAGTTATTCGCTTAGTCTAAACATAATCTTAGCGATATTAGCCTTAGCGGTGTTAAGTTTAGTTAAATAAATTTTTTTTAAGGCTTAGAACTGCTTTTCTCTCCCTATTAATTATTTTAAAGCTCCCGTATTTAAAACAATCCTTTAAAAAGTCTTTAATTTATATCGATCGTTAACGAAATAAGTTTATACGATCCTTTCCGTTTAGTTAATTAGATTATATAAAAAAGGTTTTAACGTTATTATTAAGCTTATTTTTTTTTAAAAATTACCTTTTTTTTTACTTATTCGAGGTTAAAAGTGAGAGGTTTTTGCCCCGGATTAGATTAAAAAGTCTTAAAGTTAGGTAATTTCTTTATTAATAGATCGTAGCTAGCCGTAGAAGAAAGTATATTTATTTAAAGCTTCTACGGCTTACTTTTTATTAAATATTAAATAGTTAGTTATTAATAGGGTAAAATAGAGCTATTGGGTTTTATTTAAAACGTTTAGATCCTTATTATTATCGATTAAGTAAGCGGTTAGATTTTTTATATTTTTAAACCTTATAATAAGGTTTATAATCTTAAGCGATTTGCCTTCGTAATCAATAAAGAATTAATTATATTTAGTTAGGTTGGTTTTACCGGCGGTTCTTTTTACCTTTTTATATTACTTATATACTTTAGTTTTTTTTTTTTTAAGTGATTATTAGACTAATAGCCCTTTTTTTAATATACGTAGTATTTTTAAAATCTATAGAACCTTATCGTAAGAGGCTTTTAGGGGCCGTCCGGAGCTGTTTTTTTATTTTAGCCTTGCGATCGGGCGCCGTATTTAACTTTTTTTTTTTTATTATTATAAATACGGTTAATTTAATATTATTAGTACGGTTTTTTATTAATTAAAAATTATTATTATTTAAGTATTTTAGTTTTAATATTAAACCCGGTTTTAAGTTGAGCGTAAAGCGTTTTATATTTATTAGGCTAGCTTTATAAAGTAAATTTTATTTCGTTAACTCGTTAAACTATAGTTAATAAATAATCGATTTTCTATTCGTCGGTTCCTTTTATTAATAAGGTTTTATTAATTTTATCGATCCGTAAGATAGGCTTTTTAAGGATTTTTATTTTTAGTTTATTTTTTATTTTTTTTATTATTAATCCGAATGATAAAGTTTTAAGTTTAGTAAAAAGCCTTTTTTTTTAATTATTAATTTTAAAACGGTTTTAAAAGGCGTTAATAATTATAATAAAGTCGTTTTAATTAATTATTATACGTACGATTTAATAATAATATTTTTTAGTTTTTTTAGTAAGAACGATAGTAATCGTTAAGTAATATTAATAATTTTAAATTTTAGTTTTTTTATAATTAGTATAGAATATAATTAAAATCTTTTATAAAACCTCGTACCTTCCCCTTAAGTATTTTCTTTTTTTAAAGAAGATTTTATATAAATCGGTTAGCTACTGTATACTAGCCGTTTCTAAGCTTAGATTTTTATAACTTATTATTACGGCTAGCTAGTCGTAGTGAGGTTTGTATTAACAAAAGTCGGGGCTACGATATTTATAAATAATAATCGTTATAAAAATAGTTTTAATAAAACTATTATTTATAAATCGTAAAGTAAATAAGGCTTTGGTAATTAATCGTAGTTTTATTAAATAAATTCTTAATAAAAATAACTAAAAGCGATTATTAAATTTAATATAAAAATTAATTATTAAAAAAACTATAGAAATCTATCCTTAAGCTTAGCTTAGGCTATCCTATATATAAATCCTAATTATAAATATATTCTTTATAATATCTTATTTATTATTATTTAACGATTTATTAAACGGTCGTTTATTTTATATTTTTATAATTATCCGTTTTATTTATTTATAAACGTTTATTTTTTATTTTATTATAAAATCGTAATTACATAACTTATTTAAAATTCTTTTATTTTAAAAAGAGCTATTTAAATTTTTATTATTATATATATAATATAATAGCCGCCGTAAGTCTTATACGACAGGGCCTTAATTTAATAATACGTATTAAATCGTAATATTAGCTCCTCTTTTTAAAGGTTTAGTCCTTAAGATTATAAATAAATCGTTTATTTTTAAATTAAGGAATTATTAAATATTTTTATTAAAATATACTAACGCTATATTAAATTAAATTAAAAAATTGAAATTATAAATAGCTACGTCTCGTCGTCGTTTATTATATATTATTTATTTTTTTAATAAAAGTATAAAAATAATACTATACTTAAATTATTATTCTTAAGGCGTTCGTTATTTACTTTTTCTCAATTTTAATATTTATAAAATATATTATCGTTTAGGTATTTTATATAATATTTTTATTAATACTATTTATATTTATAAGTTTTTTATAAATAGTTTTTTATAAATCTTAATTAATAAATATAATAAATCGTTTAATAATAGAATTTAATCGTTTTAATTATAAAAAATAAATAAAAAAATCGCGGTTTTAAAAGAAAATTATAAAACTATAAAAAAAAGCTAAGGCTTATTAAAAGGCTTAAGCTAAATTAAATAAATCGTTATTTAAATTAAAACGTTTTCGTTTTTAAAAGTAAATAGTATTTAAAAAAAGTTATATTATATTAAAAGAATTTTTTAAAAATACCGAGAGTATTTCCTTAGCGGCTTAAAAAGCGTAAGTTAATAATATTTTTAATATTATTAATTAAAATGCCGTAATAGTTAAGAATTTTAGGTTTAAATTTAATTTTAATATTTTTCAAAAAATTATTAAAAGTTTTAAAAGTTCGTAATAAGTTCTTATATATTATTTTTATATTTATAATTTTTTTATTTAATAAGGTATTTTTTATATCTTTTTTTTAATTTAATAGTTAATAATTTGTTTAACTTCGTATTTTAGTTTATTAAGTTTAACGATAATACGATTTTTAATATATAAGCTTTTAAATATTAATTTTAAAAATAAAATATAAAAAACCGGGTAATATCGTATCGTATTTAAAAGTTTTAATTTAAAATTAATTAATAAAACTTTTTTAATAATTTTAAAAGGTTTAAATATTTTATAATCTAATTTATTATTTAGTTGTTTTGTTTTAATATTATAGCGAAAGAGGTATATATTATCTCTTTTTTTTTAAAATTAATTTATTAATTTTTAATTTATTAGTATACTTTTTTATATATTGCCGTATAAACTTAAGGTTTAAGGAGGCTTCTTTTTAAATCTTTTTAAGTTTATTTACGTTTATTACGGCTTTTATAACCTATAGTCCTTCGTATACTTTTTTATATATAATTAATTAAAATCTATAATTAAAATAAAAAGGGGATTTTTTTATATTTTTATTAATTGCGCTATTATATATAAACTAGGCTATTAATAATAATATTATTTAATTATTTTAATTATAATTTATATAATAATAGAGGTATATTTTAAAAATTTAATTAATTTTTTCTATTTATTTATTAATTTATAAGTAAAAAAAGGTCGATAATTTATAATTTATACCGAGTTATAAAATTAAAAATCTTTAAAACTTAATAGTAAATAGCTTATTTTTATTAAAAACTATTTCTTTAAGTAAACCGTAGTTAATAATAATTATTTTAAAGAAAATATATATTAATTCCTTAATATTACTTACTTTTTTATATAATATAAAATAGGTAAATTTAATAAGTCGGTCGACGATAATTAAGATACTATCGTACTATATATTTATTAATAGTTCTTTAAACTTTAATAATTTAATAATAAAGTCTTAAGAGATTAAGTGCTATACTTTTAAGGGTATTAGTAATAATTATAATTCTTTATAAGGCTTATAAAGGCTATTTTTACTTTTTTTATAAATATTATAGTTCCTAATAGCCTTAATAACTTTTACTTTTATAACGGTTTTATTATAATATTAATAAATCTATTTTTATATCTTTATAATATTTTAATAACCGTATGCTCGAGTATTATAAACTTCTATAATAAGCTTAGGAGTTATTTTTTTAAACGGGTTAATATTAACTTTTTTAGTTATTATAAAGAGTTTTATAATAAATATAAGATTACTATTATCGTTATATTTAAAGATTATTTATATTTCTTTAAAGACTATAATGTTACGACTTAACACGTATTGCTAAACCAGGGCCCTGCCCTATAGGACCTACAGCGGCTATTATACTATATATATAATAATAAAAATTTAAACGGCCTCCCTTAAAATAAAAAAATTATAAATAAATTATATAACTATAATTATATAATAAAATAAAAAATAAATGCTTATAAATAAATAAGATAAGCGATTATAAAAATATAAAACGAACGATCGTTTAATAAACGATCGGATAATAATAAATAAAATATTATAAAAAATATATTTACGATTAGGATTTATATATAAAATAACCCGAGCTAAGCTCGAAAATAAACTTTTATAACTTTTTTAATAATTAATTCTTATATTAGATCTAACGATCGCTTTTAATTATCCTTATTAAGAATTTATTTAATAAGATTACGATTAATTATCAAAGCTTTACTTATTTTATAACTTATAGATAATAGCTTTATTAAAGCTATTCTTATGACGACTATTATTTATAAATATCGTAGCCCTAATTTTTGTTAACACAAACCTCACTACGACTAGCTGGCCGTAATATATAACTTCGTAATTAAGTCGTTTATTAAAAATATTTACTTTACCGTTTTTTAAACCTTTTCGATAAATAATTCGGAAATTAAATTTTAATAAGAATTCGCTCTATTTAATTTATTATTTATTTAGATTCTTATTTATTATAAAGTTTATAAAGTTCTTATAGTTTATATAGATAATAACTTCGTATTTAGTTTTTAAAAACTATAGTCTTTATTTTTTAAAAGTTTTAATTATAATTATTAATTTTTTATTATAAATTTACTAATTTAGTTTTGCTTTATAAAACGTTTTAAAATAAAATATATAAAAATAAAATACTTTTTATTAATCTTATTATTTTAAAATAGCTTTTATAATAAAGTCCAAAGCGTTAATTTTAATTTTAAATAGTTTTTTTAAATCCGGAATTATAATTATTAATTCCGAAGTAACTAAGTTCTTAACTTTATTAAAAACTTTTTTATATTTTTTATTTTAAATAAAGGTTATATTTTTTTTTATTAAGTTATTAAAAAGTTTAATAATATTAACGTAATTTTTAAAAAATCGTTAATAAAAATTAATAAATTTTAAAAATAATTATATATTTTTAAAATTAATAAGTATAAGCTAGTCCTTAATTATTATTATTTTAAATATTTATATATAAATTTATTTTAATATAATCGTATAGCTAAAGAAATCTATTTTTTATATATAAAATTTATATTTATTAAGCTTAATAAAGAGCTTTATATTTTAAAGTTTTTAAAATATTATATAAACGTATTTTTTATATATTTTAAAATTAAAAAAAAAGATAAGGATATTGTTAAAATAAACGATTATAAAAATATCGATATATTTTTTAAATATATAATTAATTATTATTTAAAATATAACGGGTATATTAATAAGTTCGAAAAATATAATTAAATATTCGTAAAGTCTTTTATAAGTTCGGAATGCCGTTTTTTATTTATCTTTTTTTTTAATTTTAATTTAGTTAAATACTTTTTTAAAATTTATTATAATAAACTATTAAGTTCTATATAATATTTCCTTAAATTCTATAATAAAGGGTAATAGATAGTAATTTTTTTTTAATAATTTTGTTAAATCTTTTATAATCGATTATAAATCTAAGCTTTTTTTTATTTTTTTTAAATACGAAAAAGATTAATATTTTTATTAAAGAAAATAATAATTTAATATAACCTTTTTTAAATCTATTGTTAATATATTTATTAAATTCCTTATATTTCAATTAATTTATAAAATATAGTAAATAGAACTTAAGTTATATTTTTTTTAATTTAATTTTTATATCTTAGTTATTATATTTTAATAATCTTATTTCTTTTTTTAAAATAAATAATTTTATATAAATCCGGTACTTTTTAAATATAATTTAAAATAAGTCCGATCTTCGATCGTTCGTATTAAATACGAATATTTTAATAAGTTTTATTGTTTTAATAAAGGCGATATATTTAATTTATTTTTATTTATTAGGTGTTACGTAAGACTTATTTAAACCCTTTTTTTTAAATCGTTTAATAATTAAATTTATTTAATAAAGTTAGCCGGTTTTCTAATTTATTTATAAATTATATTTTCGTAATTACGAGATTCCTAAGATAACGTCGGTATTTTTAATTTCTATAATATCGTATTTTAATTATTTTAATTAATTATTAATATATATTATAAAGTATATAGTCTTTTAATTAATATATCTGTCGTTATAATTAACTTATTCTCTTTTTACCGTTTATAAAATATATAAATTCGTTTTTTATATTTATAATAATTTATATTTATTTACTATTTTTAATAAGATAAAGATTTTTTAAGCGCCGTTATTAATAATAATATTTATATTATATTCGTTTATTTAAAATTTAAATCGTAAATATTCTTCGTCAGGGAGTATTATAAAATATAAGAATTTATTTATTTTAACTACTTTTCGTTGTTTTTTTATAATTAATATATTTAGTTTTTTAATATTTTAAAAGCTAATACTTATCTTTTTTTTATAAACCGTTCGTAATTAATTACTAAATCGGGACGCTTTTATTTTTTAATAAATAAATATAATACGTTAATAATATTATAAATATCGTTTATTTTTTTATTAATAGGTTCTCTCCTTTTAAAAAATAATTTATAATTTCTAAATATTTTAATATTAGATTATATATTTAGAATATATCGGTTATATAAGTAGTTTTTTAAGTCTTTAATAAATTAATCTAATTCTTTTTAAAAGCTTATAAATTCTTATTATTTTAATTACTTATTTAAATCGGCTTTTTTTTTAGTAGTGAAATTATTAATATTGGGTAGTATTTTATAATTGATTTTTAATTAAATATATCGTTAAGCGATGTTGCGAGGTTCGTTTAAATTATAAAATAATTATTAGCTTATTAATTATTCGTAGTTTAATATATTAATATTATTTAAAAAAGGGTCGTAATTTAATCCTTCGGTATTAGATTTTATAAATATATTATCGGTAGTTTTTTTATTTAAGTCGTTTAGTTTAGTACTTTTTTTAAACGTAGGGAAATTTTATTTTAAATAGAATATATCGTCCTTTATTATTACTTTAAATTATTTATATATTTATTATTTTAAAATAATAAAGATTATTTTTATAATTGGATATTAAAAAATATAAGCGTCCGCTATATAATAAGCCTTATTTAGTTTTTTAATATGTTAATAGTAACGTTTTTTTAATATTTAAGGTCTATATATTAAATATATAATATTTATTTTTTTATCGATTTCGTATTTTAATTAAAAAAGGTTTTTTTTTATTTTAGTTTTTAATTATTTTTAAAGTCGTTATTAAAATAAGATAAGTTGTTAAAATAACAATAACTAGGACTAAACGTATAGTATATTAAGAGTAACTAAACCTCTGTTTAATTACGTAGATATTCCGACACGTAACTAGCTCTAGTTACGTATGAAGATATATTCTAAAATATTTTCCTTATTATACGAACTTAAGAAGAGTATTATAGAATAGAATCACTTTTTTAATTACTAACTTATCACCGGGATCTATATATATATCCCCCTTTAGTCCGTTTAATACTAATTAGTAGATTATATTAAATAATTTATAGATTAATTAGTACGAAGAGATAAGATTTAAGCTTATAAATTAAACCGTACGAGCTCTTTATACTTTATCCTTAAACTAAGATTATACTACTTTATTAATAGAACTAAGTAAAAGAAGTTTAAGACGATTTTTAATCTTAATTTTTATATAAAAAGAACTCTTTATTATCGCTTCGAAATAGAACCGAATAGAGAATTATTTTTATATAATTAATAAAATTAATAGTATACGCTATTATATAATAAATTTAATAAGATATTGTACAATTCGATACGATTATTATTTATTAAAACTATATTAGTATTATTTTTAGACTTTTAATTATTAAAAGGGAAAAAGATAGAACTAGCTTAATTAAAAATTAGAGTTAATATTTTAATAAACGAATCTTTAACTAAACTAAATTCTAAATTATAAGCGATATAAATATATAAAAACGTTAGCGATAGGAGTATAATCTTTTTAAAAAACTAGATTAATATTATTAATTTAATATCTTAAAATAACCCCGTCGACCTCTATATAAACTTATTAAATTTATAAACAATTACCTATTTCGCACGAGCTTTAATAAATATTATTTAACTTAACTTAATAAAAAAATTATTATAAACTTCGCTTTTTAAAGATTTTAAAAGATAGATAAGGGATTACTTTTTTTAAATAAACCGTATTTTTTTAAAAGAACTTATACGAATCCTTAAAAATAATGATTTTCTTATACTAATAGGTAAGAACTATATTAATTAATTTATATAACTTATAAGTACTTTTAAAAAAGAGCTAAAGGAGGCTTTACGATAATAAAATATATAAAGATTAATTTTTTATATATTAATAATCCCTATACCTACTCCTTTACCGTTATAAATTATAATTTAAAAAAAAACCGAATAGATATATAAATTAAAACTTATTAAGTTAAATACGATTAATTAATTAACCCCAAGCGAGTTTCTTAAATAAGTCGTATAATAAATTTTATTAAAAATAAAGTTCTCTTAAGAAATCGAAACTTTTTTATAAATACCTTATCGTATAACTTTAAATTAAAAAAAACCTATATTTATATACGACTTTTTATTAAAACGACCGATTTAAAATAGCTTATATAATCTTATTATGATTACTTTATTTTAAAAAGGATAGAAAGAAAAAAAGAATTATATTAGGAAACCGTACGATATCCTTTATAATAAGGTTTAAATATTTATTAATTTTTACCGTTGCTTTAGAATTATAAAGGATTAATACTATATAGTTTTTTTAAATATATTTACCGATCGTATAAAAGAGTTTTATTTATACTATATTAAATTAAATAAAAGATAAGACTAGATTTATAATATACTAAATAGCTATTTTAATATTAATATTAATTATAATTTCTATTAGACCGATTAGATAATACTTATATTTGTATAAATAAAAAAGGAAAACCTAAATAAGATATTTATTAAGGTTTTAAAAATACTTTTAAATAAACTTTAAATTATATAACGTACCTTAAGAGAAGGATATTAAAAAGAAATTATATTTTATATAATAATAATTAGAATATATCGCGGTATTTTAAAACTAAAGTTAATAATAATTTTTTAAAAGTTAATATATAAAGCGCTCTTTTTAGATTTATAAATATTTATTTAAATAGTTATAAATAAGACCTTTATATTATACGATATTAACTATATCGACCGCTAGTATATTTTAAATTTTTATCGTTTTTAAAAATTATTATATAATTATTTAAAATTACTTTTTTTAAAAAAATTATTTTAGGAATTAAAGAATAATATGAAACTTTTTATATGATTATTTAGCTTAACGTTTTAATATTAAAGGTTCCTAGATAAGAAGTGCTTTATATATAAAAAGGTAAGGTACTAGTTTCGGAACTATTTTATAAAAAAACGTAACTAAATTAAAGAATAATTCTTTTAAAACTATTTATAAATATAATAAAATACGTATAACGAGTTCGAGGTATACTTATTAAAATATAAAAGTTAATTAAAAAACGCTTTATATAATAAAGAAAAAGAAAATAATAACGAATTTATTTTAATATACCTTACGATATTAATATTTTTATATTATATAATAAGATAAGATATATTTATTATTTTTAAAATTATTAATATTTAATTTTTTTTATTATACGATACGTATTTTACGATGTATTAAAGGGAACTATAAGATATAAAAGTAGCTAAGTTTTTAATAATAAAAAAACCTTAGTTTTAAATATATTTAAGAAAGTACTTTCGTATAAAAATTAATTAAAATTTAGGATTTATAAATATATAATTCGATACGATTAAAAATATAACGTTTATAAGGTCGGTTAAGATTAAAAACCTTATTAGACGAGTTACTTACTATATTTTAAAGACTTTAACGCCCTTTTTATTCTTATTATAAAATATAAACTATTTAAAAGCGTATTTTAATAATATAAATAATATTATCGTACGACGAGACGGTATAATAATCCTAGTCCTAAAGAAATAAAAACATCTATTTTTTAACTTTAGTCGTACAAAAATAAATATATTTTTTATAAAGGGTTAGTTCTAAAGATTATATTAACGTTTTAAATACCCTCGTACGGATCGACTATATTAACTTTTAAAAAATATTAAGTATAATAATATAAACGAATTAATCTTTTAAAAAATTTAAATTTTTTATTATTATTATTAATTATATGACCTTATATTAAAAAAATTTAAGTTTTTTTTAAAAGATAATTGTTATTTTAATTACGAAATTGTTATAAATATCGGATAACTAAAAGATAAGAATGTTTTATATATTATCGATACTAAAATTAGCTTTTAAAAAGTAATATTTCTGAAATTATTTTCCGTACGAGATATTTAGAATGTATTATATAAGTATTAAATCTATACGTATATAAGATTATTAAACTATATTTTATACGACTTTAAAACGAATTTTATATTAATAAAGTTTAGGGTATAAATAAAAATTATAAATATATCGTACGAAAAGATATTAATCGAAATATATTAAGTAATAAGAAAAATAGAGAGGGTATATATACTTTTATAACGAGCGTACGAAATCCTGTTTAAAGAACTTAGTTATAATACAGATAAAGAAACGATTTTTTAAATAATAATTAAGGCCTTAAACGACATTATTAAATTTAATAAAATTATATTAACCTTATTAGTTTTTAGAATATACCTAAGGATTAACTTCGACTTATTATCTTTATTAAATATTATATAATAGGTAAAAGTAATTTAAAAGGTTATGAAGATATTTAAAGTAATTAAAGTAGATATTAAGATTAATTATGCAATTAATATTTAAAATAAATTTAATATTTAAAAAGTCTTTTCGTTACTTTTTTAAAGCGACGTCTTTATTTAGAAGGAAAATTAAAAATAGATAGGACTTTATAAAGTTATAAATATTAACCGTACGATAATTACGGTGGATATAGTTAATAGCCCTACTTAGTTTTGTGTAATATATATTAAGTTATATTATTAAAAAAAGGTTATATATAAAAACTAAGATTTAGATTAAAAAAAAGTTTAATTACTATAGTTATTAACTTAATTAAAGTTAAAAAGGAGGCCGAAAAAGAAAATAATACGATAAGGCCTTATATAATAATCGGTATGACTCTATTTAATTTAAAAAAAATAAGATAATTATGATTTAATTATTAAGCTATAATAAAATAATATTATTACGACTTTTAAAAGACCGTATAAAAAATTTAACGCTATTAAAATCGACGCCCTTATTACTTAAGGGGTTTTTACTTTTATATAATACGACTAAAAATAATATAAATCTTTCCGTATTTATAAAACTAAAATAGTACGAGAGATTAAAAATAAATTTATAAAACCGATTAAAAAATCGAGATTAGTTATTTAAAAGTATAAGGACGAAGAGAAGGAAAACATTTTTACGTAAATACCTACCGTTTAAAAAATAAATTAAAAATTAGTTTTAGCTTTTAATCCTATTTTTATATAAGATTTTAAAGCGTAAAACGAACTATAAGATATTACTTAAGCTTATATGTAATTATACGACAAGCTTAATAAGATTATCGTTGCTTAACTCCCTAAGGAATTTTAAAATAAATATTTTAAAAAAACGCTACTATATATTTTTAAACCTTTATACGGATTAATAAAGTTAAGGCTATATTAATATAAGATTTATTACGCTTATTATATCGATAATCTTAATATAATATAATTATTATACGACCTATATTTACTTTATATAATAAAAAATTTAAAAGATTTTGGGTTTATAATAATATAAACTAATAATATTTTTAGTTTTGTTATCGTATAATTTTTAAAAAAAGAAAAGGAATAGTTTAAACTTTATAACCTTTATATAAAGCTTAAGATAATTCTAACTAAAGACTAACCGATTAAATTTAATAAAGGCCGTATCTTAATTTTAAATAAAGATATTTTATTTAGTTAAAAAAGATATATTAAATAGTTTTATATAATCAATAGGATAATACTTAATACTTTATAATAATACGTTATATAGCGAATAAAAAGGGTATATATATTTTTTATATATTAGCCCGAAGCTATATACGACCTTTTAGTAACGGCTTAATTTAAAAAACTAATATTAAAAAATATAAACGATTTAAATATATAATTATAATAATAAATTAATAACCTAAACCAAAGGTTAAAATATATATTATTAGATATATTTCGTACGAGCATCTATGTTTTTACTAATAGATTATTTATTAATAACTCTAACCTCTTTTTTTAATTTAAATTTTTAATTATTTTTAATAAAGAAACTTCTTATACGACGATAAAGTTTAAAATTAAAAGGAATATTATTTATTAAAGTTTTATAAAATGTAAATATATTATACGAAGCGTTTTAGTAAGTAAGCTTTATAAAATAATAGCTAAGTTCGATAATATTATTACTATTTATACGATATTAAATAATATTTTAAATACTTTTATATATCTTAAGATTCCTTTTATTATCTATTTTAACTCTCGGTCGCTATACGAATACCTAGTTAAACTAAGTATTATAAATAAAAAAAGACTTATAATTAATATAATATTATTAAGGGAATCGTATAAAAAAAAATCTTAAAAGTAAAATAGATTAATAAAAAAAATAATCCGTTAGACGCTTTTATAAAAAAGTTTTTAAATATAGTATTTAAATAATTTATTTTAACTAACTATTTAAAGATTAAAATTAAGGTATATATAGATAGGTTAAAAAGAGAGGAAAAATATATTATTAATCGTACGATATAACTAATATATATAAAAATTATTTTTATTTTAATTAAAATTAAAATTATTTTATTATTTATATCGTACGCCTAAGTATATATTTATTTTATCGATCTTTTTATATTATTTCTTTATCGTATAAATTAAATTAAAAACCTTAGATCTTTTATTTTAATATAATAAGATATTCTTTAATAACTTTAACACCCTTAATTATAAAACGACTTTTAATCGTATTATAAAAACGATTATTATTAAACCGATCTTTATTAAACCGACCTTTATTAAACCGACCTTTATTAAAACGACTTTTATTAAGACCACTACTTTTATTATTATTATTATTTTCGTACGAATTACGACTAATATACTCATAACGAGCATTATAAAATTACTAAACGTATTCAGTATAAGCTCTATTTTAATAATTATAAACTTATACGTACTTACGGAACTAAATATTAAATTATTAATATTTTTAAATATAATTTTATATAATAAAGCTACGGGACTAAACTAAAATAGTTTAAAAATAACCCTTACGACGAATAATATAAATAAATAAGAAATAAAGATTTTTATTAATAAAAAAACGTATTTAAATATCGTACGAAAGTATTTAAATAACTTAGCGCTTTTAATTTTAAAAAGATATTAATATAAGTTAAAAAATAATAAAAAAAAGATTATATAAATATTAATATAAAAAAAATTATAAAGTTACGATTCGGACTAGACCCGATAAGTAAAGTAATATAACGAATATTTTAAGGATTCGTACGAACTTTAATAGCTCTTATTAAAATAATAAATTAAGTATTTTAGTTACCGGGAACGAGCTAATTAGTAGGAATAAAAAATATATTAATTTATACAAAGTTAATATAGAAAGTTATTATTGATATATAATAAAAAAAGCCTTATTATTTAGGTTATTTATAGAATTAATATAGAAATAAGAAAATAGAGGGCTAAAAAGGGGGCAAAGGCTACTTTTATATACCTTTTTATACGAATACTTAAATAAGTATTTATAAAAGTAGTAAATTAATATAAAAAGTCCGTACGGGTAATTTATTATAGCTATTTCGGATTAAGTAAATTAATACGATGATCGTATATATAATTTATTAATAAGTTTAATTTTAATATCGACTTATTTATTAGTTAGTAAATAACTGTTTTGTTTTTATTTAATTATATAACGGATTATTATTATATTTATTTAGGTTAAAGGCGTAGGAGTTTAGTTTATTATTTTAAAAAATAAGTAATTATTATCGTACGATAATTTACTTATTTAATTTATTAACTAATTTTATAAGACGATAATTAGTTTAATTTAGTTATTAACCTAAGGGATAGCATACGTTTATTAATAAAAAAAAAGTTTTTAATATTAAAATAATAATAATTAAGATTAAACGTACGGTATATTAAAAGTGACTAAACTTTTATTTAGTTACGTAGATATTCCGATACGTAATTAGCTTTAGTCGCGTACGAGGATATATTTTAAAATACTTTCTTTATTATACGAACTTAGGAAAAGTATTATAAAATAGAATTACTTTTTTAATTATTAATTTATTACCGGGATCTGTATATATATCCCCCCTTAGTCCGTTTAATATAAGTATTACTTTTATATTTAATCGCTTTTTTTTTAGTAATTAACTAATTTTATAATAATTAATTAATATACGGATATAATCTTTATTATAATCCTTTATCGTTAAAAAGCGATATTTATAATATTAAATTATTTTATTAAATATTCGTTATATTATATAAATAAATTTATTTAAAATCCGTATTTTATAAATTAAAATCTCGTTTTTTAATTAAAATAAGTCGTCTTTATTTTTAGTTATTATCCTTTTTTTTAATTTATTTTTTATTATTATAAAAGTTTACGCTTAATTAAAAAAATTAATAAGTTATATTTTAATTACTTTGTATATTATTAATAATATTTAAATATATTCCTTATTATAGTTTTCGATAGTTTTAAAACGTTAAACTATTTTTTATTTATTTATTATAATAAAGGTCCTATTAAAAGGTTTCTTAAGGTATTATCTTAATTATTCTTTACTATTTCGGTAAGTAAAGTAATTATTGTTATAATATACGGTTTAAGAAAGTGATTTATAAAATACTTTTTTAAAAATAATATTAATCTATTTCTTAAGGATAAGTTATTATTAAATTCGTTTAAGCTATTTATAATTTTTAACTATATATTTTAACTTATCGTAATTATAATATTTAAATTCTTTTTTTTAATAAGATTAGTTTCGTTTTATTATATTAAGGTCTATAGGTCCGTTATATTATTTATAAACGGTAGTTTATTAAAGATTATTATTCTTATTATAATAATATTTTTAATTAAAATTATATTAAAATTATTATTAATATTTACGTTTTAAGTTAAGTTCTTATTGTTATTCTTTTTTTTCCTTTTTTTTTTTATAAAAACGGTTATTAATTTTAATTATAAGTTTAATATATTAAAAAAAATCGTTTAATTTATCAATTTTAATAAGTTCGTCCTTAACCTTATCCTTTAATCTTTAATAAAATATAAAAATCTTAATATCGTTAATAAAATTAAATTAAATATTAAAACGTTTAAACTCGATTAAATAGTCCTTTATTAATTTAATTTATTAAAATTATAATATATTACGCTCGGCTTATTATTTCTTATTTAAATTTTAAAAAAATAATTTAAAAACTTTTTCGAACTTATCAAAATTATAATAAATATTTTATACTTCGGTAAAGTATTTATTAAAAATCTTTTTTTTAAAATATGTTTTTAAAAAAGTTTAAATTATTTAAAAACTCGTTTTTTAAAAAAACTAATAATATATATAACCTTTTCGATTTCGTTATTAAAATCTTTTTAATAAACATTTTAAAAGTTTTTAATTTAAATTAAAAATCCTTTTAAAATTTTAAAAATCTTATCGAAAATAATAAATATATTAAATTTAAGCTTTTATCGTTTTTTATTAAAAAAAGTAATAATAATATTAATAATATTTTAAAACGTATTTATTTAATTAATAAAATTTAAAATTTTTTAACGTTTATTTTTAAGTTTTTTAAACGTAACGTTAAGTATTTTTTATATTTTAATAATATCGCGGTCGTTTTTAACTTAAGCTTTTATTAATTAAACGGTATTAATATTAAAAAGTTTATTTAATTTTTTATTATATTTAACGCTTTTTTTAATAGCTTTACGTATTTAAACGTATATTATTTAATTAAAAACTACGTTTTTATTAAAATCGAATTTAATATTAAGTATTTTTAAATTTTTTTTAATTTAAAAAAGTTTAGTATTTAAAACCTAAGGCTATTTACCCTTATTAAAAGAAAATTAAATAAATATCGTTCGTACTATTTAATAAATTTTCGTAAAATCGATTTACTAAATAAAAGTAATTAAAATATTATAACTAACTAATTATAATAAAGTTTATATTAATAAAAATCGGGGCTATAATATTTATAAATAATAATCGTTATAAAAATAATTTTAATAAAACTATTATTTATAAATCGTAAAATAGATAAGGCTTTAATAATTAATTATAATCTTATTAAATAAGTTTTTAATAAAAATAATTAAAAACGATCGTTAAATTTAATATAAAAATTAATTATTAAAAAAGCTATAAAAATCTATTTTTAAACTTAGCTTAAGCTATCTTATATATAAATTTTAATTATAAATATATTTTTTATAATATTTTATTTATTATTATCCAACGGTTTATTAAACGGTCGTTCGTTTTATATTTTTATAATTATCCGTTTTATTTATTTGTAAACGTCCGTTTTTTATTTTATTATAAAATCGTAGTTACGTAACTTATTTATAATTCTTTTATCTCGAAAAGAACTATTTAAGTTTTTATTATTATATATATAGTGTAGTAGCCGTTATAGGTCCTGTGGGGTAGGGCCCTGGTCTGGCAATGCGTGTTAGGTCGTAACACTTATTCGAAAAAAGGGATTAAAGCTGTGTTAGCCGTGGTTAGTTAATTACGATTTAACGTTCGTATTTAGTTAAATAGGGCTAAATAGCCTCGTTTTTGCTAACGATTCGCTAGCCGTAATAAAAGTCTATAAAAATAATAATAACTTTATTTTTAATAATATCCTTTTAATTAATATAGATCTCGAAGCTAAGATAGTTTTATTTATAATTTTGAGTAGGAATTCGGGCTTTTTAGTCCGCTAGGTAAACTATTCGAATCGATTAACTACTTAGTTAATTTATATTTTAAATTAAATCGGGAAATTAGTTACTTAAACCGTTATTATAAAGGTCTTGTAAGGCTGTTTTATTAGCGTTTAATTTAATAGGACCTTATTATTATAAATAAACTTATTAAATTTTTTAATAATCCGTTTGTTTATAAGTTTAAATTAATCATTAGGTTAATAGTTTAGGTTATTAATTATATAATAAAATAAAGTTCGCTTGGCTAAGTTCTACTTACGATATATCTCGATTATAAATAATAGTGCCGTATTAATTTAATCGTTATTAAGATCGTCCGTATCGTTATATAATTAATTTCCTTAATATACCTAAATATTAATAATAATCTATTAATCCGAGATAGGCACTTTTGCCTACGCCCGGCTTAATTTACTTAAGGTCGTATTACGGCCTATATTAGAACTTAAGGCGATTATTATATTAGCTTTTAATGTACTAAGGTTTAATTTATTTAGAAGTAGCGGCGGCAGCCTCTTATCGTCGCTCGACTTATTATTAAAAATTAAATTAATCCCCGCGCTTTAAGTTTGCTTTATAATATTCCTTATATTTATCCTTTACTTTATAAATAAGCTTTTAATATTGTTTTTAATTATCATAGGCTTTTTTTACTTAATTTAAGCGGTTTTATTATATTTTATTAAGGTAGATTACGGTTAGTTTAACGACGTTTTAAATACATACGTTTCTCTTTAAATAAATACCTAAAAGGCGTATACGTTCGTTAAACGAATTATTATTATTTAATAGTTTATTTCTTTTTAAGAGGTATAAAAAGACCGTTTTAAATCTATTTTTAGTTTTTTTTTTTTTAAGATTACTTTAGCCCTAGCTTTTTCTTTTAGTGCCTATTATTAAATTATAGGGATATTTATTATTTTTGTACGGTAGGTGCTCGTAGTAGGCCGGTTAAGCTTAAAAATCTCGTAATAGCTTTATTTTTATTTATAAATTATTGTTGAGGTAGTATTTTGTTTGTTTATTTAAAGAGGTAGTGAAAAAGTTGAAAAAGAGGTTAAATTAGATGAGATTTTATAAGGTTTATTTTATATTTTTGATCTCTCTTTTAATCTAATCGTCGTATATTTTAGGTTCGTTAAGGTTATTTTTTTTATTTTTATTTTTATTAAAAAGGCGTAAATATAATCTATTTAAAAGATCTTTTTAATTCTCGATCGCGCGGCGCTTTAATATATTTTTACTAAGGGCTCGTTTTTTATATTTATAAAATTACATAAATTATATAGTTTATTTTTTACGTTCTTATTTTGTATTCGTATTTTGTAGGCTGTAAAATAAGCGTAAATATTATGCGATTTAGTTATAGTTAATATAGATATAAAGTAAATAAATTCGTGTACTTATTACGAGAGGTAGATAAAAAAAAAAGGGTAAAAAGAAGGGTCTTTTGAAGTTAAAAAAAGGTATAAAAAGTAAGGATTTTTTTAATAATCGGCGGTTAACCTAAGCGGTTCCGTTAATAAACCGTTTAAAAGCGTTATTAACGTAATAGACGTTTTTTTTTTAATAAAAGTTTAGAAAATTAGAAATTTTTTATTTTATATAGCGTTAAAAGGTCGTTTTTTTTAGTTTTTATAAAAGGTTAAAATAATACGATTCCTTTATCTCGTGCGGTATTAAAAGGTCGTTTTTTTTATTTTATAATAGCCTTGTTAATTTGTAATAGTAGTTAAACTATTGATTAGTATTGGTTTATGTAATTACAGGGTAATTTATTTAATTAAACCGTGGTAACAAAAGGTTAATTACTTTTATATTAATCTTTATATAAAGTGGAAAAGAGAGGTTTTAACCGTTAGTTGGATCGCCGGTTAAACGCTAATATAAAGACCCTCAGATGGCCCCTGCGCTGGCGCTAACTCGAGGTCGAATTGGGCTTCTAATCCGACACTTATCTTTAGCTTTTACGCTTTTTATATCTTTTTATTATAATATATAATAAATAGTAAATTAATATTAAATCCTATCGAAGCCCTATTTAAATAATCGCGTCCGTTAAGGGACGGCTTTATTATTACTATTAATTAATATCTCTTATTTACACCTCTTTTTTTAAATATTTATTTATAATACCCGTTTATTAATTTATATTCCTATAAATTTCTTTATATTAAGTTTATTAAACTAAGTTTTAGTTTAAAGCTATAATAAGGCCGTAGATTAATTACTTTTTTATTACTTTTTTTTTTATATAAGTTTTATAATAGTCGTTTTATTACGGCTTTTTAACGGACGGCTTTATTAAATTATTTTAAAAGCTATTAATAGCGTTTTCCTATGCTAAGCCCTTAGACTATTATCCTCCTATACGGCTAATTAATTAAAGATAGGCTATATTAAGTTCTTTAGCTTATTATAAAAAATTTTAATAATCTTAAGATCTAAAATCCGACGATATAGGTCTCTTAAAGACGTTTCTTTTAGTTTTTAATAAAGATAGACGTTTTATTTTATAAAAAATATCCCGGTTATAAGCCTTATATAAATTATATAATAATAAAAAATATTTAATTATATCGAAATAAAATAATTATTTATATAATTTTTAATAAAAGGGGGCCGTAAATAATTACCGATTAATAATACTATTTTTATTATTCGGTATTATTTTATAATTAATTTTAAATATTTTAAAAAAAGTATACTTCGGAGTTTATTTAAGTATTCCGAACTAGTTTTAGTATTTTAATAAGTAATTAATACTTTATCTTTTATATAAAATTATATAAACCGTAATTTTTAGTCTCGAATTATATCTTATATAATATTAACGAGTCGGTATAAATAACTTAGGTTATTAAAAAGATAGTTTTTAATATTATTATTATTAAACTCGGTCCTTAAGGTAACGCGAATATTAAAATTTTAATATTTTTAGATATAATAACGAGCCTATTAAGCTTTAATAAGAAGGTATATCTTATAAAAATAACGTAATATTAACTATTAATTATTAAACTCTTTATAAAAACTATCCTATATTTTTTTAAAAATAACCTCGGTCTTAATAAAAATAATAAGCTTTTATATTATAAAAACTTTATAATATATATAAAGGATTAAATCGTTAATAAGTATATAAATATATATTTAGTCTTTATTATTTAATTCCGTTATTAATATTTTTAAAGGCTTAATATTGTTTTTATAATCCGAGCTACTACCGGCACTTTTTAACCGTTTTCTTTTTACTTACTTTTACTTAGTTTTAAATATAATATTAAAATTAATATAATAAATATAAAGCTATTATTATACGTCGGCGAACTTATAAGCTAAAGCGGCCTTTATCTATTTATTATAATCGATAATAATAATATTTAATAAGCGAATCGAATATTAATTAACTAGTTAATAAATACTTTCCGTAAAAAACTAAAACCTTTTTAATTTCTTATTATCGATAAAGCCGAATACTATATTAAAAATAAATTTAGTATATATATAATTAATAGTTTAAAACAACGGAAGCTTAAAGTAATTCGTATTATATATATTATTAAAGCTAATTACCTCTAAGAAGCGCTTTTATATTAAAAAATAAAATAAGAATATTTATACTAAGCTAATAAGCCGGTTAAGCTTATTATTAACCTATTTTATAATATAAAACACCTCTCGCTTGTTAAAAAGCTTTATTAAAACGGCTATTAATAAATAGCCGTTTAATTTCTTTTTATTTATAAAAGCTTTAGTATTATAAATATTTTATTAAGTAAATACGGAATTTAAAAGTTATTTTTAAACGATAGTACGAATATCGCGGGCTTTAATATTAACCCGGCGGTTAATAGTTTTAATAACGCTCTTAGTTAATAATATAAGCCTCCGATATAAAGGATATATTAAAGAACTAAAGCTTAGCTTATAGTTATATTAAATATACTTAGCTTTAGTATATCGTTATAAAAGCTAAGCGCCTTTTTCCTTTATTTTAATAATAATTATTTATTTATAACTATATTTTTACGATTTTTGTTAGTATAATTTTATACTTTTAGTAAACTACGGTTTATTAAAACGATTATATTAAAATATATATTTTATTTTTTTATTTTTATATATATATTTATATCGATAAATAATATTAAACCCGTTCTTTTTAATAAATATATTAATTTAGTTAAATAAAGCGCCGATTATAAGCTTTAAGTTATTAAGAATTTATAAATTTAAAATTAGGTTAAGTAAAAGCGAAGACGAGCGTTAACTTAAAGAGTAAAAACCCTATAATAATAAAATTATTAAGTTTATTTAAGAATTGGTAAAAGGATATTTTAAATAGTAAAGAAGGGAATATAAAAATAAAGGTAATAAAATAGATATATTAAATAAATATAGTAAATAACCTTATTTTTATCGTTATTATCGAACTTGTTTAAAAAAATTAAAAAGTTTTTTAATTAATTATTGCCTTTCCTTTATTACTTCTTTAATTAAATATAATATAGATTTAAACTTTTTTATAAAAGTAGCTTATATAAGTCGATACTCTTCGTTTTATAAAGTAAATTTAAAAATAAAATACGATAGGAATAAACCGTATTCTAAGCTAAATATTAATATAATAACTTAATAGGTCTAAATAATTATCGTTAAAAATATTTTATAAAAAAAGATTTTATAATTATTTTATATTTTAATAAATATTATGTCGTTCCTATATAAGCCGTAAAGTCGAGTAATTTAATAAAACCGGTTTAAATAAAAAATAAAAATATTTTTAAATATATTATTATTATTAAAGTTATAATAATTATTAATATTTATATTTAAATTATTAATAGTAAGAGGTTATAAAGTAAAAAAATATTTATTACGTCGCTATTTTAGGTTAAGTTTATTATTTAAGCTCGAATTTTTAGCTTAATATAGCGGGTTACGTTTTAATAACGGAGGGGCGGACTTAAATATAAAGGATTTTAATATAAATAATATAATAATAAAGCCTCGATTAGTTAATATAGATAACATATTATAATTATATATTAAAGAAACTCTTAAATATTTTAGGTAAGATTGGTAGAATTAAGATAGGGCAATAGCTTTTTTAAGCTAATAATAGTGTGTAGCTGTTATGCCCGTGTAAGAGTTATGCCCGTGTATTAATTATTTATGCCCGTGTATTAATTCCTTTTGTATTATAAGAGGCTATATTATAAGTTAAGATTTTATGTTTATATTATAATGATTTATTAGTTAGTTATTTTGGAAAGAATAAAACTTTAAAACTTATTAAATGAAAGTTTTAGTAGATTAATTTAGATAGGGATATAAGCGAATACGTTAATAGTTGTAAAGTATATTACTTTATTAAAACTAAACGATATAAATTTTATAAAAACTTAGAGTTTTTATTTTTTTCAAAAGGCTCGTTTTAAAAGATTTTTATAGATATAATTTTAAGGTTATTATTATTATAGAATAGAATTTAGATATATGACGAAATTTTGGTTATTATAGACCGTTTTATTAAATACTGTTTATTTTTTACTATTAGTATTACGATAACCGTAATAAATTTAATAGAGCTATTTTATAATAATATTAAGCTAATTTATAGAACGCTAAGAGGCATTATTAGTAATAGGGGATTATTATTTATAAGCTAAGTTTAGTTTAATTTATGTCATTATAGTAAAGTAAAGCGGCGCTTTTTTATAGCTTTTTATTTATAAATAGATAAATAAATTAAGGCGATAAATAAGATTTTAAAATAATACCTTCGTTGCTTTATTAATAATAATTAAGATAACTAGGTAACGTTATTAATAACGGCCTAGTTTATTTATAATAATATAAAATAATTAGCGAGGCCTTTTCTAAGGCGTTGCTAAGTTACTATTTAGACCTTAGACGTGATTTTAAGGACGAGATTTTTAAAAGGGAAATATAAAGTATTCGAGACCGCCTTAAGAAGTTAAATTAATTAAGAGTTAAAATAAGAAAACTTTAATAAAAAGCTATAGAAAAGTAATAAAAAGGTTATAATAACCGTTACTAACTTTAAAAATTTTATAAAGGTTAGTTTATTTTTTTATTTATTTAAAACTTTCAGTTTAAAACTAGATAATAGAAGTTATTTTTTAAATTTATAAAAGTTTTTTATATATTAAAAAGAGTTAAAAAGTAAGCGTACCGCTTTGTTTTATTTAAAAAATATTTTAGATTTTATAATATTCTTTTATTAGCTTTTTAAAAAGATAGCGAATTTATAATAATAGCGAGCTTTTATTTATACCTAATTTAAAAAATAAGGAAGTAAAATAGGAATTAAATAGGGTGGTTAATTATAGAAATATTAAAAATAGTCGTTTTTATTTAATTAAATAGATAGGCTAGCCCTTAGAATATAACTCCTAGACTAGCGAGGAAGACATAACGAACGTATTTAAGGCTATTAAGGATTATAAAAAAAAAAATTAAAAAAGGGATTATATAAATAAAAAAGTAAAACTTTTAAAAAAAAATTTAAAATTAATAATTTTTTAATTACTAAATTAATAAGAAACCCAAATATTAAAAAGAAACGTCAATTACAATAAATAAGTTATTTAAATTATTAAGAATTTTTAACAAAAATAAGGCTATTACTTTTTAAAACTTAATAAAAAAAATATTAAAGATAATATTAATTAGAAATTAGGCTAGGAAAAGACTTATATTAACGTTATCAATACATTAAAAAATATTTTAAATAATTAGGATTAAAGCCGGGTTACCGACTTTAACAGGAATCTATTAATAAATTAGATAGTAAAGGATAATAATAACTTTATTCTATTTATATATTTATTAAATTAGCTATTTTTGGTCGCCGGGGATTAAGCTAGGATTAATAGTATACTTTTTATAATAAAATTAGTATAAGTTCGTATAGCGAATTAAAATTAAAAAAAGACTATTTATTTTAAAGCTATATTTTAAATAGTTATTAAAACTACGGATTAAATAAAAGCGGCGGATAGCGTATTCTTAACGGGCTAGGTATGTTATTTAATATTTATAATACTATATTTATCGAAAGGTTAATTAAAATCTATTAAAAAAGAATAGAATTTTTAATCTATTTAACGGATTTAAAAGCAAAATAATAATATTCTTAACGATAGTTAATATTTATTTAAATAAAGTATTTTTATATAGTTTATAAAATATCGCCGAGTTCTTTTTAAATTATTTTAAACTTTTAATAAATATAAAAATAGGATAAGGCCGTATAGATCTAAAGAATATTTAAAAAATCGTTTAAAAATAAGGGAATCAATTACGATTAGTTAACAATACTTTTTTAAAAATCTAAAAAATAAAAGAATAAATTATAATATATAAATTATTTTATTTACTATATTAAACGTAACGATTATTTTTTTTAAAGAGGTATATATAATTAAAAGTCGGTATATTATTAGCGGGGGTTTTACTTTTTTAATAGTCTTTATATTTAATTTAAATATAGTATATATAAGGCTAGTTAGATTTATTATAAGCGGGCTTAGGGCCGGGGTTAAGGATTTCCTTAGGATTAGGGTCTATATATTACGATCGGCTAGTCGTAATAAAGTTTGTGTTAATAGAAGTCAAGGCTACGATATTCGTAAATAATAATCGTCGTAAGAATAGCTTTAAAAAGGCTATTATTTATAAATTATAAAATAAATAAAACTTTAATAATTAATCGTAATCTTATTAAATAAGTTTTTAATAAAAATAATTAAAAGTAATTATAAGATTTAATACGAAGTTAATTATTAAAAAAGCTATAAAAGTCTATTTTTAAACCTAGCTCGGGCTATTTTATATATAAATTTTAATTATAAATATATTTTTTATAATATTTTATTTATTATTATCCGATTATTTATTAAATAGTCGTTTATTTTATATTTTTATAATTATTTATTTTATTTATTAATAAGCGTTTGTTTTTTATTTTATTATATAATCATAGTTATATAACTTATTTATAATTCTTTTATTTTAAAAGGGGCCGTTTAAGTTTTTATTATTATATATATAATATAGTAGCCGCCGTAGGTCTTGTGGGGTAGGGCCCTAGTTTGGAAATGCGTGTTGGGTCGTAATACTATATTATTAAAGTTATTTAAGCTATTCTACTTTTTTTTATTAGTATTACTGCGGACCTTTTTTTATTTAGACTCTTTTTTATCCTAATGCTTATTTTAATTATTATTATTTATTTTATTTTTATTATTTTTTTGGTTAATAATCTCGTTTTTATTATTATTATTAATATTACGTATTTTTTTATTATCCTAGTATTTATTAGATTTATAATTATTATGTTTTTTTTTAAACGTCGGCTTTTTATTATTAATTCGGTTAAGGGACTTAAACGAATTATAAAGGAAAAAGAGGCTACGTCTTAAAAAGCCTTTATTTTTTATATTAAATTTTTTTTAAAGTCGTTATTACGATTATAATAAAATATAATAATGTTAAAAGCAAAAAGTTAAGGAATTTATTAAAAATTATTATAAAAAAAGGAATTAATTAATTAATAAACGAGGCTAAGGATATTATTATGAAAAGTTAATAAAAAACGTTAATAAAGTAAAAGTTTAGAAAAAAAAAGGCTATAAAATAAAAATATTTATAGAAAAAGGATTATTTAAAAATATAAAATAAAAAAGAAATTAGAAATATCCTTATAATAACCGCTTTTAAAAACGGGATTAATAACCTAAATTATTTATATAAGTTATTAAATAATTAAAATATTTAATTATTAAATCCTAGGGGATTAGTTAGTTAGCTAAGAGATTTTCTATTATATTAAAAAGTCTATACGTTAATTAAAAATAATTACTTTAGGTAGGTATAGTTATTATAAAGTCGGTATAGTATAAAACGCTATAGATTATTTAGGCCTCGTTTTAGTTAGAGGGGGCTTTTTTTAACTAGCTTTTCGCTATTTAGTAGCGGAAGGCTAAGATTCAGCTTTTGTTTGATACGAGACTTATTTTTTGAGAGCACTATTTTTATACTTAGTTGACCTGCCTGTTACAACTACCCTCGCCCAACTTTACGTAATAAAAATCGTTTATTAAATAAATATTATATCGTATTAGACGTTATAATAGATATTTTTAACTATAATTTTAATAACGTTGTGTTTTTGATTAATAAGAAATTCTTTATTTTAGATAATATATACTAAACGCCTATGTAGACTTAAAAAAATAATAACTTTTTTTTATATTTAGTTTATAAAAAAGTTCGCGACCGTAAAAAAAAATAATTAATATTTTAATAAGTAATTATAACTATTCTCTTTTTTAATTTTAACCCTCCCGTATTATAAGGCGACTATATAATATAAATAAACCTATTTGAATATTTATGAGTATACTACTCGACAATGCTTAACGATAACTTGGATTAATTGCTGAACGTATATAACCGAGGACGACTTGTTATTCCAAAAATCGATTTTACTCTTATTATATTAACTTTTACGACGATAAAATTATTAAACGTTTTATAAATTAAAGAAGAATTTTATGTTTTCGCTTTTAAAATTAATATTATTATGACGATAGAAAACTGTTCTCATTTAAACTTTTTATTAATAGAATTTATAAATAAAGGTTAGTTAGTATTAATGAAATACGTTAATAAAATAGTCGACGGTATAATTAAAGAAAACGAACGTTAATTAATTTGCTGGCGTTTTTTGATAGACTTAAATGCTAAATTATAAGGCGATGCTTGCACTTTACTTTTAGGATATTATATTTTTATTTATAAATGCGGCGAAGAAACTATATTTTAATAATTTGGGATAATAATGATTTAGGACAATTAGAGACGACGGATATTGCTAAGATTTTTTTTTTACTATGGAGTTTTCTTTATCTTATAAATTAAATTAATATTTATAGCGAGGGCGTTGTAATTTTATGTTAGGGGGATATTGCTACCTAACTGTGGATAGTTAGTGTTAACGTATAGACTATTATAGATATTCGTATTATAAGGGTGTAGACACTTTGCAGAATAGTATTAATAAAGTAAGATCTCCATTACACACAAAAGCGTACCCCAACAATAGGGGTCGCAGAAAAGCTGCTTTTGGAAAGCTGCGCCTGGCACACCCTCCCAAAAACGCATCCCAAAAAAGCAAGGCATTACCAATGCATTATCTAACATATTATACCTAATAAAAAGACCTATAGATAGGGCCTCTTAATTTTAAGTTTACTCAGCAGGGCATCTGCCTACTTCTGTACTTAAAATTGGCGCTTTGCTTTGCCCAATCACATAAAAGCACGACGAAGCAATAGCAACCTACGATCCCTTGGCGAGACAGATCGGGAAATAGGGAGAGGGGATGAGAGATATAACGTTCCGTCCTACTCGTCGATCTACAGCTTTTACTGCATAAAGTAGAGGTAACTGCAACGTTTGCTGCTCACTTCTAAGGTTGTCCCTGCCGCAAGCTGCTGTCGCACATGTAAGTCCAGCCGTCGACCTCGGCACCTGAGACAGGCCTCGAAGGGGTGGCCACGGGAAACGATTCAGGCACATCGGCGAGCCGATAGGTTCAGCTGGCGCGGATGGAGGGGGGAGCCCTGGGGAGGAGGGTTCGCACTACAGGGCTCGCCAGAGGGCTTGTCCCGCCTGATCCCGTTCCCCCCTCTCGGACAACTTTCAAGCTCCCACAACCCTCCTAAAAGAGTCCATCTGGTCCGTTTCAGAGGTTGGGAGGGACCGGAGGGTGGTGGTTGGTCAGAGGCTATACTCCCCGGTACGTTCGTGTTGGTTCAGTGGAGTTCAGGTACTATCGATAACACCAGCCACCCCTTGCGTCTCACGATCGCTGCTGCTCGTTGGGCACCTCGGTCTTCTGTCTCAAGGTAGCGACGTTTGCATCGTGCGGAAGAGATCCTGGGCTGAGCTGGTAGGGTAGATTTTGTCCCGGGAGAAGCGAAACTGAGAAAGTTGTGTGAGTGTTTAGATATGCGTTCGCAGTAGGTAGTAATTAGGTAGGCGTCGGAATTGGGACGGGACAGGGGATGTTGGTTCAAGTTGGCGATGCTTCCCCAACCACGCGCAGACCAGCCACCCACCACACGGGCCCTCCCACCATACCTTGGAGCACCATGACGACAGGGCGGCAAGATTGACCGCGCTACCGAAACAACTATCGCAATCTGGCCTGGCGATAGTGACAATCCGGAAGGGAGGTTGGGGCGGGGGCGGGGGACCGGGGGAAGAGAAGCAGCAGCGCACATTGCGCTGCCTGCGCGCGCGAGCCTGCGCGACTGACATTGTCTGTTAGATTGGTGCTGCTACAGACAGGTCAAGTTAAGTGGATAAAGATAGAGAATATTGGAAGCGGGCGCCGTCCAAGCGGCCAGAAAACGGCTGCGCTTGGGACAAATGGGGGAAAGGGGGCTTGGGTTGACAGCTCCTTTGGCAGCTCGGGTGCGACAGGGCGGGTACCTAGTGCAGTGCTACCTACCTGCCTTGAAAGGTATGCGATGATGGTGGCCGGCAAGGACGTACGTGACAGACAGACATGCGCATGCGGACTTGGATGGCGCGGCTGCATGTCCCAAACTGATACCAAGTATCATGTCGTCGTGATATCAAGTGAGGATGGCGGGCTATCAATGCACGTCATGTAAAAGAAAGGCCCATCTCAGTTGCTGCAAATTTGGGTCACGGGAATGTAAAGTACGTCAAAATTGTGTGTGTATGTAAGTTTTTTATATTTGGCCTCTCTGTAATAGGGCGAATAAAGGCTTCAGGATGTCTCGCAGGACGAGATATCAATGAGCTCTCTGGTGGATAAGGTACTCTCGAACGTGAGAAGAGAAACAAAAGAAAACGAGATGCCCAACTCAAAAGCTAGTTCCAAGCTCGAGATCAAGCGCGAGATGAGGCGCTGTATAGCCGCTCTTAAAATGTCCCACAAGAGCCGTTTCCGGGCTCTGACCGTTGGGTACTTGTAAACGCCACATTCGAGCCCCAAGACAAGTGAAAAAAAGGCAACTTCTCCGATCGTCGACCATAACGCCAAAGTCAATTTCAATCACCGCCAGGTGCCGTGAAGCTTGGCCCTGCGGCTACTCCTCCGGCCTCCCTTGAGGCCGACGTCGCCCTGCACCATAAGGCTCTTCCACCGCCGCGACAAGCAGTTCCGGTCTTTGCCCAGGCTGCGCGCACAATCCTGCCATTCCGTCTTGGAGAGCTTCAGCTTCTCCAGCACGAGCTCGACGAGGATCCTATCCTCCTCGGCGCTCCATGGCTCTCCGTCGGCCTCGACCTCCACGTTCGAGCCTTGTGTTTCTTCCATGCTGCTGTGGTTCATGTTTACGCCGTCGCCATTAAGCAGGTGTAACGTGTGGTAGTCGGAACGCTCGAGGCCGAGAGGAATCACCTCTGGTGCGATGCGCGCGCGCTTAGGTGTGGATGGGGCGGACGGGATGGGGTTGGTATTGGAGGCTTCGAACGACTGACGCTGCGACGAAATATCGAGGTCGCTCTCGACGTCCTCATCTGTGAGGAAAGCATCATCGCGACCCGTCTCGTCATCAGCCGCGCGCCGGCGCTTGTTCACGCCTCGTGGCGGCGCGCGCTTTACGATGCGCTTGCGTGGGAGGTGGTCGTTGTTGATGGTGCCATCCTGCTTTGCGCGCGAGCGCAGGCGCAGCTTGAGAGGAGGAGGCGCGTGGGCAAGAGGCGGCGTGGGAAGCTGGGATGGCGTGGGGAGATAGTTCTGCTGCGCCTCGTACGATGGAGTGGTATTGGAGATGTTCTGGTGCTGAGGCGACGAGAGGAGGGCTTGGAGAGAACGGCAGGTGTCGAAGAGCTGGCCGAAGCCGCTGCTAGTTGACAGCGTCGGAGGGCTCGACGGGGGCGATGCGAAGAGAGATGCCTGGAGGCGGGTGAGGGGTGGCTGCGACGGGTCGCATGAGAAGGCGGATGGCATGAGCATCTTGGACGATTTGACCGGGGGTTGGTATGCGCTCGTTGGTTATTGGGTGTTGCGCGATGCGATGACCAGTAGGTGAGGTGTTTGGTATGCGACGGGAAGACTTTTGCGACTGTGCGCGACTATGCGACGGGAGAGAGAGCGAGGAGGGTTGGAATGCGCCGGCGGATTGTAGGGAGCGGGCGAAGGGTCTTAAGGGCGAGGATATTAGAGTGATAATTGTTCGAATATTGAATCACAGGATCGTCTCTTTTCTGCAATGAGGGAGAGGAATGCGGGTGAAGCAATAATGTGTGCGAGAGTGTGGTATGTCGGTGAGGAAGTTCGGGCGGGAGACGGGAGGGTAGAAGGAAGGGAAGTGTAGGTAGTTAGGTTGGCTGGGACCTGGATGGCGGCAGAGTGGCAGGTGGCAGAAGGGACGGCGGAGGACTGCAGGCTCATTGGGGGGGGACTAATAGTCCCTGTGTCTGGCAAGGGCGAAAATGGGCTTTCCTAGTGCGCTGGAGTCAAGAGTGGGCCACCTGACAGGGTCCGTTCACTGGCTGGGGTGGGCACACAAACTGCATGCTGCAAGTAAGGTACCTAAGGTAGCTTGGGCCGTGGTCGCCTGGTGTGGGTATCACAGTGTTTGAAAGCCTGCCAACGTGTGTCCCGATGCGTGCTCTTTCACTGACTAGAGCACCCGAGATACGTATCACTTTTGCCAGGGATTTTAATGGGCGTGGGAGGATGAGGGTCCGAGCTTCATTCAGACCGACCCTTCCGTCATGTCGTCGTCCCTTCCAGTTTCCTCCATGAGGTAACGTACCTATGTAAGGTACTCGGTGGTACATCAGTCATAGCCCTAAAAGACATGATGCACTTTACTGTTCTCTCACAGAACGGGGTAGACAAGGTTGCACCTCATCTGGCATGAGGTGGTCGATGGTGATAATCGGAACCCCCAAAACAGTCTGCAATATGAATTACTTCGCCTCATCAGGACGGCCGGTACGGTCGAGGTAGCCTTCCGTGGTCGAATGGCTGGCCACGCCACGCGAACAAGTATGCCATCTCGACTTCTCCCACACTGTCTCGTAGAACCCATCTTGCGTCTCAATCGCCTCGGGCTGTACCTCGAGTCTGGGACGGCGGCGTTGCTTCTTTTCTTTCATCCATCGCCCTCCCTCCCACACCTCTTTCATCCATCCCTCAGCGACCTGCAGTAGCTCTCCTCTCACGTTCGGGCATCCATACTCGCCGATCTGCAAGGGTCAACTCGGAATAGCAAAGAAACTCACCATCGATCCCCCTTCTTGGCCATCTGGTTTGAGTGACTCTGATCTCTTGTCCCACCTCGTCCCGGCCAAAGGTAATACCGTCGGCTCTTTTGTTGCTCCTTGCTTCTTCCTATTTGTCTTGCCAACCCTACACTTTCTCCATCTCTGGTGTCTCTCCTCCTGTTCATGCAAGGTGCTCGCTGGACTAAGGGACATGACCATTCATCTTTATTGTCTCTGCTTCATCTCGCGCACCCTTTGCCCAATTACAGCCTTTGAACCCAGTAGACATCATACATCTCCCTAGGCTTCTCCGGCCGAGAGCAGAGCTGCAAGACATGCGAGACATCGTCTTCCACGGAATTTGCCTCCTCTATCCTGGCTCACTCCGTCCATGAAATCGATCCACCTCAGCTTGAAATCCCCCTCCTATTGAGAAGCCTGTGAGTATGTAGAGAAAATCTGCTCTTCCGCTTTTGGCTTACTGCATTCGCTCAGACTTTACTGCTAAGGAAACGCGGCTCGCGCCCTCCCTTCTGTCAAACTCCCACACAATGGGACACACGGACGGCCGGCCATCATCTCAGTCTCTGTAGAGTCTAGCTCGAGTCACGGGTTCCGTACTCTTCCACGCTCGAGGCGCCGATTGCTTCTGCCAATGACTGACTTGTAATCGATTCGGCCCTGCAATATTGCCTACTGTTAATCAAGACTCACTCTGCCTCCGCGTCTGTCTAAGGCTTCTACGATTGCTTCAAAGGTTCATCTGCAACATGGAGGCAAAACAGAAGAGAGCAGATGATTGCTTGGGATTATCAGAAGGTCTCTACGCTCGTGCTCCCTCAGCCAGGCTGTGAAGGGAAAACGTACTCCTCATGCCGTGCCACCTACCAATCACCATTGACCATCTCCATTGAGATATGCAGAGGACTGCACAAAGAGATCAAGGCTTGGGGCTTCAGCGGCTCACGTCTGTGCTCCCTCCAGTGGCCTCGGGTTTCGAGCGATCCCTGAGAGCCAGGCTCAACGTCTTTTGCGACACGTTCCGATCGGCCCCCAACGACATCATGATTCTCTAATTCCAGATACCGCCTTCTCCCGGCTTACAAGTCGTAATCAAATCTTGAGAGGCCTACCGAATTCCTCCTGAAGCTTGTTTCGCAGGCATGCTACTCTGTACGGAGTACCTACAAAATGGCCGAACCCTACCTTGTAAGTTGTGGACGAGGTGGCGCATGACTCGATCGTGCTCCTGACCATGGAGGTCGGTTCATTGCTTCCGAAACGCCCGCCTCTCATGTCCCCATCTAACGACCTCATGACCCTCCTTCTCTGTGATGCGAGACCACCGTCGAGGTAGCCACGAGGTATTCAAGAGCGCGTGAGATGGCGGTGTGGTGGTGGTATTCTCAGTGGTGGTGGCATTGTTACGAAGAGCGGCGCGCCACCACGAGGGTTCGACATCCTCTTTCGTGCTCCGCATGCCAGGCGCCCTGGACACAAAGAGGGGCTGTCTTTAATGGCTTGCATCAGAAACGTGGGTATACCCGCTCTATCCTGCCCCGCCTCTTCCAACTTTCGCGATTCCGACAAGGGCGGTCTCTCAGTTTCCCACACTCACTTTGAACTACTGTCAAAAGGCAAAATTGGAAAATGTCAACCATTGGCTTTCTCTAGTCCAAATAGACGGATAACGCCAGGCTCGGAATCGTCAAAGATTGCCCGAACCATCGAATCTTACATAAATCGGCTTCAGCACTTGCAGAAACATGAGAGAGCGCCAGGTCAGAGGTGAAGGGGAACGACCACATGGAACAAAGATGCGGAATCCCGCGATTGCCGCCGTGACTCAACCTCAACCAGCAGAGCATTGCGCCACGAATGACTTTGAGCAACTCCAGAGAGAGGTGGGCGGTGCCCGTTGCGAAACTCTGCGATGCGGTCGGCGCGTCGTCGCGAGCCGCACGCGTCTGACGCGCTTGACACGTCTCCACTGGCGGGGTCGCGTTTAATTGCTTGCAGCTCCCATTGACAAATGAACGAGCTGCTGGGAGCGCATGTCCCACACCATTGGCCAGTCGCCTTCAGACCGTTTCACTCGACACAGTGCGCCGGTTCCCTATCGGTGGGTCCCGGTGGATACGTACCCTCCATATCCAACGTCACCCGTGGACTTTCCCTAAACTTCCGCACACAAATCGTGCATTTCGTCCCGTGGTCCACGTCCGATTCGTGAGAAAGAGTCCACCGTTCTGTTTCGAGAAAGGGCTTCTGGACCCCGACAGTCCTGCGGTATCCTGCGGAGTCATTTCTGGGACTGGAGAGAGAGAGAGAGGTGGGCATTTGTCACAGCTTGGGGATTGCCGCCCCCTTCCCCATTCGTCCCGTCCATGTTGTGCGCAAATTCTGCCCTCTCGTGGATCCTACCCGTTTTCCCGTGCTCTCCCGAGTCCCATCCCAGGTCACTATGGTAACTATCTTGCGCCTCCAGGCGTCCAGCCAATCTCTTTCGTTGCGCAAAAGTCGACGGCGAAAGTCGTCCTGGCAACGATCGGTCGCGGGACACGTCCAACTCCAGGCTATCCACAACCTGTCCATCATCGGATATGTCTCCCGCCCGCCCCCGCGTCGCAAAGCTTTGACCGCGGGTGTAAGCGACCATTTTCCAAGTGCCGACTTTTCTGCAATCTGAGTTGACATGCTCAACCCGCTGCTTGACTCGGGAAGATCTCGTAGCCACTTTCAACCATCGGTCTCAAGTGCAAATGATCCAACAGCAAGTCCCCGATGCTTGCGCAATTCAGATATCATACATTCTCACCGCACTTTCGATTGCAATTTGAAATACATTTGCGCGTGCCCATGTTCAGTCTCCGCAACTGCAGTCATAGAAGAACAGGTCAGCATCCGAGAAATTTCGAACCTCAGTGCGACGGATTCACCACCACGAAAGAAGACTTGCTCGAGGTTGCAAGGTGAAGAAGCTCAATCACTCAGTGCAAATTCTTTCCCCTCAGGGTTCTCATTTTGCTATCATGTTGCTTTCTCTGAATTGTACCGGTTAGGCGTCCACTTCAACTGTCCTCTTTTGCATGAGACGTGACTTTTGACAACACAATTCTGATCCTCCCCCGACGTACCACTCAACTCAAGGTCATTGAGTTCAAGCTTCTCTAGTACACAAACTTCAGTGTGCGGTGTCATTCGACCACTGCCTCACTCAAGTCACGGTGTCAAAGCCTGCTCGCAAAACCCTGCCGGCGAGTCGCAAGTGGTTAACGACTTCTCGTGATCGTATCAGTGTAATACGCCGGCTCTGCTGCACCAGGCAACAACTTATAGGCTCTACAGGCTCTCCCTTGGTATGCAGCACTGGTCCTTCACCGTCCTAAACACTTCTGATAGATATTGGTATCTTATAACAGTCATTCATCTACCTCCATCTCCATCAAGCTTACACATAATAGAAGGAAGTCGTAATTTGCCCCCCCTTACGCCTTACCTAGTGGGGATAAAATGCTACGGCAATGAAGTCCCTGTCTTATGCAATATTCACGCCAAGTAGTATCTACACAAGTTGTCAGCTCAACCTCTTGATTTCCACGCCTAATATTATTGACCTTTCTACCTGCATATTTCGATCAAGGCGAAAAGTTTGCCGTCTCGTCTATTATTCAAGCATGCTCACTTTGCCACTCTCAAGGCTAAGACCTGATATCGTTCTCCCTAACTATGACAAAAGCACTCCCGGGTATGCCATGCCTGTCCCAGACCTTTTGCTCATCGTTCATCCATCGACTGCGTACATTGCTCGATTTACAATTTGAAAGTGGGTCCCTAGTACGTGCCACATGCGTCCGTTTCAATACAGCAAAGGAACGCATTTGCCCTTCCGATGAAGGCCTGCATCTCCGAGGCTGGAAGCAGTGCTCAATTGTTTCCAGAGTCTCAAACCCTGCATGTAATCGTCACCGCAGTCCTTCTCACGCTTGACTTCCTTCAATCCATATTCCATCCCAGGTTTCCAAGGTTTCGTAATGGCTGTTGATCTCTCTTCTGGGCGACGGGAAATATGGCGAGTTGAAGTCGTGTCTTATACTGATTAATATGTATCGTTTCTCATGATCATATTTTGCAGAACCCCACATTCTTCTACTACATTTTATTTCTCATATTCAACGATCTTTGGCCCCAAACAAGGCTCAGCTTATCCGATTCTATATTCACATGACGAGATGGTTTCTCTCTGATCAAGTTGTACCCGCAAGTAGGCGAAGCTTTCAGTGCTGAACGGTAGTCCCTTAATTCACCGCTCAAAACTAATAATTGGCCACTCATAAGGCCTGAAGGCATGGTCAGACCTCAATTCCTTCGACTTCCTCTTTACATACCGAGAGCATCATCCATCTCCAGTTGTCCACAATCACCATTTGCCTGGGATTCTCTATGAATGTCCTGCCACATTTAAGCCCCAGAACATGTAAATTTCCTTCTAACTGATTGTCAAACACACCACGAGAGCCTGTCTAATCGGTCTAAGCGAGATGAAATATCAACATCTTCCGCCTCCACTCATCCAATGTAGTTGTAATCAGAGCTTATACATGAGACGAGAGCTCACCACCCTTTGCTGGAAAGCATCTCAACCGCTTTGCATCAAGGTTTCTTGTGGACAGTAAGTCACATCTCTCTCTTTCAAATTGGCGAGAACCCCTTATGTGTACACAATGTTAACCCTTTGATGTTAGGACGTAAATACGAGGGAGGTGCTCGCTTTTTGTTCAGCATGACAGCCACTTGATTGAGGCTCGGAGTCTCTACCACAGAACGGATAATCCACCCTTTGTCCATGTTGCACCCACCCTCCGTATGATGTGGTTCTCTCTATGACGGGAGCACACCCCTTTTCACGTACTAGCCCTCTTCACATCAAGAGTCTGAGATGGGAGCTATCCCCTTCCCTCCTCCTCAGTCTCTTAACATAGACAGTAGACATGAATGGTAGAAGCTCTCCCCTTTTCTTACAACTGCTCTTTCGATGCCCAAAGTCTCCATGAAGGGCGAGTGATCGCCCCTTTTCTCACAATCTCCCTCCTTGTGATGCGTGCTTCCTCACGAGGCGGGCGCTCACCCCATCCCACCCGCCCTGTAGATATTGAGGGTCTCTTTGGAGGGCAGAGCCTCACCCTTCTCAAGCTGCTCCCGTCCTCCTTGTGGTTAGGGCTTCTTCATGAGGCGGGAGCTCACACCTTTCCCTGTACCCGCCCTTTTGATATTGAGGGTTTCCATGGAGGGCGGGAGCTCAGGACTTTTGTTGCCTCCTCCCCTCCCCTTCGGTTTGACTTGATTCTCTTTCTTCCCTCGACAGCTCGAGTTTTTGTTTCTTACCTCCACACCTCCAGCTCTTCCTTGCAGCTCGACCATCAATATTCGCTACACCTTCAACTCGACAAGCTTACTCCTTATCCATCACAATCAATAGTCATTGAAATCACTAACACCGTCATCCATGGCTAAGGACACTCATTCGCAGTCCATGCCCGTTGGTGGCCAGAATGAGGGCGAAGACGACGTGTTCTGGTCGGCCCCCCACGATGACTGGAAGCCCGCGCCTATTCCAGAGATCGCTTGCGACTCATGCAACAAGCTCCCCGGCGCCCAGGCCGTTCATCAGACCTGCAACAAGTGCGGAATCACTGTCTGCCGCGGCTGCGTTGCTGACGGCAAGATCTCGCGTTTTCCATCCCACGTGCCCCATGAGGTTGGCGATTTCAGCTGGGCGAAGGCCTCATCCTCGAACCAGCCCGCCACGACCTTGGATTCCGCCGGCGGCTCGCTCGCTCGTGGTCTGCCATCTGCTGCCATCCCCATCCTGCGCGGTCCCGCCACCACGCTTGCTGCTTCGTCGACCAAGGGCAATTCTTCTGCCACCAAGAGCTCTTCGAAGAAGGGCGACAAGGCCTTTGGAAAGGACTCCGCCAGTCATCTGACGCAGGTATGCCAGCTTTTCACCCGCACCCCTCCCTCTTACACCCAAAAGCTGATTTCCCCCCCTCCTTCCCTCTCCCATAGACGACCATCGCATTCGACAACAATTCGTTCCTCACTCTCTCTACCCCCACCAAGGTGAAGAATTCTTCTGAAAACGCTCAGATTCCTTCTCCCGCGAAAGGCAAGAAGTCCAGGAAGCCCAGAAAGAAGAACAAGAAGAAGGGCAAGAAGATCTCTCACGGTTCCGATTCCGATTTCGCCGAGATGGATGCTCCTTCGAACAAATCTTCGGACAAGGAGTACGTCCCTCCCGCAGAGATCAGTCGCAAGCGCTCTACCCCTTCCCTTGGTCTCAAGAAGGGTAATAACCAAGTCGACAACGTCGCCACCGACGCCAACATCGCTCCCATCGGTCTGGCTCAATCCCGTCCCGTTCGCGCCGCGGCCATCAACACGTACGAGAAGATGCGTAACGCCAACGTCAAGAAGGAGCCAGAGGCCCTGGATGAGATCATTGTCTCCAATGTCCCGGAGGTGAAGAAGACTCATCCCCCCAAGGAAGACCTTATCGTTCCGACCAATGCTGGTCAGAATGCGCGTCTCGGCCACCGCGATTCGTCTTTCAAGAACATCCAGGTAATGTCAAACCCCTCTCTATACTATGACCGTTCACTCATACATGGTTCCCAGGACTATGGCTATGCCCAGCAGGGTCAGGTTCAGGGCGGCAGCGCCTATCTCTACGCCCCCCAGTACGGCGAGGGCTACCGTCACCGCGGCCTGCCTCAGCTTCACCCCGGTGCCGCCTACAAGGCCAAGACCTCTCACGCTGGCGAGGCTCAAGTCACCCAGTCTCACACTGTCGCCAGCCCTGCGACCGATAACAAGCGTGGTGCGGCTACGGCCGAGCAGGCTCCGGCGTCCAAGCGCCAAAACACCAACAAGATGCCTTCTCCCACATCTAGCATGAGCTCCATGTCCGCTGGCACTGCCGGTGTTCCCGAGAAGGCTCAGGCTCAGGCTCCGCTCAAGCCCGTTGCCCCTGTCAGCACCCCCGAGGAGCGCGCGGTCAGCCGCCTCCTTGTCACCACTAACATTGCCGGCCTCATGAACGCGATCCAGAACAAGGTGAAGCTTCACATTGCCAAAAGTGGTGTCCAGACCCACCAGCAGTATGATCTTGTGCTTCGTGAGGTGATTCACAGTGCGTGGGTCACCAATATTGCCTTGACCCAGATGAAGCGCCAGAACGGGGAGTTGGCTGCGATTCAGCTCCTGCGCGGCTATGCCAACGTTATTACCTCCAACCTCGGCATTGCTGACGGCTCTCTGACGAAGAATTGGCTGGATGGAACTGATTACGACATCCAGTCAAAGACTGCTACTGTCCCCAACAGTGTCCGTATCGATGTAAGTCGTGCAAATCTGAAGATTCTTGGAACTACTGCTAACCTTGAAAAGGAGGTGAAGCCTGTCGCTCAAGATGGCCTCAATTATCCCATCGAGGGTCGTGATGTGCACCTTGCCAATCTCCTGATGTTCATGAAGACTGGCGGCGAGTAACGCGGAGGTACCTACCGCCTGGCACCGAGATGCTCTTACTATTACTTCTACACCAAAAGCTGCATCTCTTCGAGTCGCAATTTTGCTTCCCGGCTTGGTTTTATTATCGGCCTTGGGTTCCGCGTCTTTTGGGTTAGGTTGGGTATTGGGTTTCTCTTGGCTCCGTGCCCCCTCGATCGACCTTTGATTATTTTCTTTTACGTCACGGACCTGACATTCTTCACTTTCGGCTAGCTGAAGACTGGTCCGCGGGTTGACTGTGGTCCGGGTTTGGGTTTTAGGCGATACTCGTCTCTCTCATTGCATTTGGCCAGACTGGCGTTGAAAACGGCGGAAGTTGAGGACAGATCAGGTTGGGATGGCTTCTTCTTCGGCTGAGATACCCCTTTCTTTCTTTTCGATTTGCCTCAGAGGGCTCATAGGGTTGCTTAAGCTAGGTACTCAGGCTCTAGTAGTATGCAGCGATCAAGCATATTCCATCATAAGCATCAGCCTCGCTTGTGTGACGTATAATGCCAGGTTTGACTATGACTCCTTGCTCTGCTGATTGTGAAATGGCGAAGAGAGGTGAAGACGATTCGTAGTGCTGGATCCAAGCATGAGCTCGACTTTTGTTACCCTTGAATATTGCGCTGCCATATGCTGCTTCTGAACATCTCAGACACGGCGGGTAGGCTTCTAGAAGGCACCCAAAACTTCGGGACTACTCGCGAAGTAGCAATAAACTACGGTCACTCAACGACTGGTAACTTAGTATAAGAGAGTCACGAATCATGGTAGATTTGAGCAATCCGACTGCAAAGAAATGACAGATTACGGCTCAAACGCTCCTTCTCACAAGGTCAAGATGAAGATCAGGATGGCAGTTGCAGTCATCCAAATGGGGAAGGAGTCAGGCAAACCCCATCTCTGGCCACCATAACCTCATCGAACTCATTGACACCGCCGGAAAACTCAATAGATACCGATTTGTCTACTCACCACCTCTGAATCCGAGTCAGGAATCATCAAGAATAAGCAAGGAACGCAAGGCCCCTTTAAATATCACAGCGCCTTCCTCTCCCGAAAAATCGACCACTCCCGACCCTCGACTTTCCCTCCGCAGAGAAAGAAGTGAGCGGCAACCCACCCGGCATCACCGCCGAACAATTTCACTCAAGGAACCTTAGTGACAGAGACTCAGGAAACCACAAAATGAACGCCGTACGCAATTTTGTTTTCTCGAGGAAGTATTACATTTTCAGAACCCCCATTTGCGGCCTCGGAAAGTCCGTCTTAGAAGAGTACCTGAATCAAATGTTTCCTCACGGACACATCATAGTCAGATTGGTTCGTGTTCCTACACCTCATTGATAAACGTTCAAGGCTGATCACGAACAGGATAACGACCACTAGGAATGTAGTATCCCGCGACGACTCACATCTGAGGAGGATAAGGGGCTCGAGAATCTCCGCACCGTCAACGGCCCTGCAGAGCAGCAGGAGAAAGGAGGCGCAGTCCACGTCAACGAGAATGGCGACGCGGAATTGATGGAGCAGCAAGCAAAAGAACAAGAATATCTCTCTTGAAGTCTATACATAAATGAAGCGAACACATGACTTCGTCGTATCATAACATGAGGTGAGGCTTACGCCGATGCTCTAGTAGCTGAATCCAGATTCCCACCAATGCTGTCCAACATGCCAGTGTCCAATGGCTTCCATGTCAGGCTTCCACCACGATGTCTCTCCGCGTCCGAAGCCGAGGGCCCGCACGACCGAAACGGGGACGGGCTCCATGAGCCAGAGGCCGCTTTGAGCAAAGTCGTCCGCCAGCGGCCGGACAGTAATGTGCAGCCACGCGAACACAAAAATGAGATTCCCAGCTCTCCTAAGCGCGCGAGGCATCTTCGTAATCTGAGGCTTCATGGCTGTACAGAATGCTTGTTGAGTGAGAACTCCCAGCGCCGACAGCCAGAAGAAGAGCGCCGGCTTCCACCACGTGGTCTCGGGAATCGCGCTGACGCTTCCGGCACTATGGAGTAGACCCGAGAGAAGGAAGGCAGTCGACATGCCGATTACCTTTGTGCTGCGCGTCCCCTTTTTGAGATAACCACGGTTCACGGCCCAGCTGACCGGCGCAGAGAACGTATGTCGGAAGGTCTGGTGCCACCAAGCCCCCCAGAAACCAGCTAGGCCTCTGTCCAGGATTTGTGTGAAGGAACCGAATACTGTTGAGTACTGCCACAGCTCACCCCGCATGGGGAAGACTTTGCTGAACACGTAGTACTGGAATAAGTCATGGACAGCGAAGACCATGATAAGCGAGGTATAGAGAACGCCCAGTACGGCGGCATGCCGCCACACGGATAGGGCCCATGGTGGGAGAGCCGCGAGGTGGTCAGGAAGGGGCAACGAGCTAGGTCCGAGTGAAAAATAGGGGTCTTCCATGATGGCAACCTTGAAGATGTCGAGGATCACATACAATGATGCGATAGGGATGATCTTCCGTCGCAAGAATTCTTTCTCGTCTTTGTAGGTCTGGCATCCTACGAATGTTTCTAGCGGGATAGTGTCCATCTTGACAAGCTCACCCGTACCGGGTTTCTCCGAGGGAGCTGGGCTGGGAACCGAAGAAACAGCCCAAGTCCAACCTATTTCACGTCAGTACGGAGGTTTCTAAAGCATGGGCGAAAAAGCTTGCTTACCGACTCCCCTGAAATTGGTATAGAGATCAATGACCCAGCCCAGTCGCTCTGAGAAGGATCCGTTTTCTGGGAAAGCCTGCCAGTAGTACTCGTACTCGTTGAGGTTTACTTCGGGCGCAGTGACTCGATCGGCTTTTCTCTTCTTGCCGCCGGCTCGCTTCCTGAGTCCGGGTCCGTTTGTTGGGGCTGCGCGATCCGCGGGCGATTTGGATTTGCTGAGAGTCCTTGGAAGAGCTCTCGTCACCTTCCTTCGAACAACTCTCTCGTAGTCGAACTGAGGTGCGGTGAACACCAGCATGGTGAAGTTGGACAGGATTCCCCAAAACGCTGACAGGCCGCTAGTATAAGACACGGACATATTGGTGCTGGAGGTGTCTAGTAAGACGTCGATATTGAAAATGACGATGAAGGCGAGCACTAGCCACCTTGCCCTGTAGAGCCATGGCCTTTTTGTATGCGGAAAGGTCAAGTAAAGAATGGGGACGATGAAACTGGCAAATATGCCGTTCGGGATTACGAAAGGTCGTGCTTCGCCGGCGGCGACTCGAGCTTTGAAGGTGGCACGGTAGCTATCGCGAACGATGGTGGCAAGGAAGGGAGCGCTGATGTTGGCGAGGTTGGGCTTTGTGGCGTTCGCCAAGATTGGTGCGGTGAAGCCTGGAATACCCAGAGTCATGGTGATGTCGGCCGCCATCATGTTCTGGGATTGGATAAATTGCTTCGATTATAGCAGGCGAGGTTGTGTGTCAGGAAATGGGCCCTTGGATTGCCCAAATGGTGGTGGTGAGCTAAGGGAAGTTGATGGAAGGGAGACGGGTTATATAAATTAACCCAGTACCAGTTGCAGCTAGCTGCGAATATCTCTGACCCGAAAACTACACGAAATTACATTAGATACCGCCAGTTCTCCGAGTACCGAAAGGCAACGGGAGCGGGAGCGGAAGTCAGAGCTAGGGTTCTCTGGCTCAAGGGTACAGAAATGAGAAACTCTGGAAACCTCTTCAGAACAACTGATATGCTTCCGACGTCTGGCAACAGGATGTCACAAGATTTGATCCAATGCCCTCGTAGTTTTCGGCGTGCTTGGACCAAGTCGTCAGATCTCTTTTGCAAACCGAACCCGAGTACGGTTATCGTCAGTGGACAGAGCGGGGTGGTTCAAGAGCCCGCAATCGACTTAAAATGGCGCAGGTCAGGCTTCCTAGGAAGGAACGAGGGTTCAAAAGCCTCGGAGCAGCAGAATTGCGATGGCCCGAAGTTATGCGACGTGTGGCGTGTGTGGGTGAGCTGGGTGCCATGGATGAGGGCGAGTGCGTGTGAGTGCGTGCGTGCTCCTCTCGTCCACAGGGCATGGCAAGTCAAGATGTGTTTCGCCCCTTTGGAAACAAAACTGGGATCTCAAATAGGTAGCAGGTGGGAGAATGGGGATGAGATGGCAGTGTAATGCGGGCAAGGATGGATGAAGTATCGGGGTGTAAGATAGTGGGCGAGATATTGGGCAAAGTGGAACAGACGACTGTAATTAAGAGACAAGGGGTTCGGTCTTTCATTCGGTCTCCTTCATTTGAACCTCTCGCATTTTGCATTGGTATTTCCTGTTGGCTTGAATCGAAAAGGTAACCGAGCTTAGTCGAGCTGAGTCGAGTCGCCGCATCTTTTCGTCTGACGTCAATCAAGTCGCCGGTCGATGGAAGAGCCGGAGCCCACTCCTTCCCGTACGCCGCCAGTCGTGTGGCCAGAAAAGGCAAGAGTGTGGAAAGCGCCCCACGCAAGCTTCCCGGTCCGCCACCACCTCTGCACGGCGCCTGCCTCGGGTGATGGGGCTTCCCCTGGAGAACATTGGCTAGGTGAGGTGGCTTCTGGGGACCCTTTATGGCGCACTCGATCGCCCGCCAGCTGGCTGTAGTGGACTGATTCGCTAAAACCTTTTTTTTTCTCTTCTTATTTTAGTATTTTTTTGGCCTGAGCGCTGCCTTGAGGTACCTCGATCTGGCAAATACCTGGGAAACTGCTCGCTCAAAGAAACGGCAGTCCGTACACGAGTACGGAGGGGGGAAGCACTGCCACGTTGTGATCTTGTCTCTTCCATCTATTACCTAGGTATTACCGGACGCTCTTCCCCGGCCACCCTCTCTTAATGATGCCATCATCCTGGTTACCTCGAGCACGTCGATACAAGATGCATTGGTCCGCATGAAAAAACACGAGAACAAAGACGCGGCTCACGATAGCTGAGTATGTCACCTGTAAGTCATAACCTTGCGGCCTTGGAGATTCGGCGGGTAGCAGAGGATCGAAGGGATCTCTCTCGCATGTCTCAATCTGCCGCGCCCGTTTCTATTTCCCCGAATCAGGGACGATGCGACCCTACCTTCCATCTAAATTACCTTCCGGATATCCTTGTGCCTTGAACCAACATACCAAGACATCATGCACTCACGAATCCTCTCCCCGCGGTTTCTGCCCAACTTCTCGCCCCTCGTCTCGTCGACTATCCCATCGCGGTAGAGGTGTCGTCGCCATCTCCGACATGTTCAACTTATTCTTCGCAGTGCGCCTCAACTCCTCCCAAGTATACCCCAGCCACCATCCCGTCGACGTCCAAGTTTGAGGGGACTTGGCGTGCACGGGAGCGCCCACACCCACCAACGGAGTCTCTCGCGAGTTTGATGCCGTCTTGACAACTGTCGGAGCCGTGTGTATCGAAGTCGCGAGTGCCGAGACCGCGGGGCTTGGTGACCTGGCCTTGCTGGACCAAGATTTCTCGGCCGAGTCGAACCTGTCTCGAATATTCCACGCACGAGACAATTGTCCCTTCATTCGAGATACCCATGTCTTCTCCATGGGGGATCCATTGCTTCCGCCACCTACATTGCCACCGCTCGGCCTCCTATCATTCCCTACTGGCCTTACAATAATCAAGGTCGCGATTGTCATGAGGACGCTGGCAACCGCCCACGTGCCGAAGGCTGCTACAGAAAAGTTGTACATCGGAACGGGGCCTTCGGACGTGCTTCGGGTGGCATTTCCGTTTTCGTTCGAAAGGTCCTGAAACTTGACAATATCCGTACCGAGAACGGTCTGCATAAAACATTATTGGTTAAGACAATCCGATCGGCGCATTCGGGTTCTGTCTCTCTTCTAACGTACCGACACAACCGTAACTGGTAATAGGATCAGGGTGATGAATGACAACTGCTTCATCGCAGACGAGTCATCCGCCGTCAACACTGCTATGGTTTTCATCTGCTGCGTCGAGTGATGCGTTTGCAACCGTTGGATCTGGACAGTTCAGTGGTCGCCCCCCTTCATTTAGCACGCTCAGTCGGTACTAACGTATTCTTCTCTGTTCCTTGCGAGTTTGTCCAATGCTGTTGCCCTATCCAACAAGTCCTCGATCTCTGCGATTTTCGATGTTAACTTTTCTGCGAAGCCTTTGATGTGCGTCCGGATCTCATCGGCGTGGGAATCTCTGAGAGGGCCGAGATGCTCGGCCACCTCGTCCACGAAGAACTCTCGGAGACGGCGGAGAACTCGAAGGTTATTCTCAACCTCCATGACACTGCGATGCCGAGTTTCCATCAAAAACGCCATTCTACGGAGGTCCTGGGCGTGTATTGATTCTCTTGCCCTGTCGTCCACCATCTCCTCGTCGTCGTAAGGATACACGTACGGCTCGGTCTGGGTTGTATCTCAGCATAGGTCGACTCTGCTGCGCCCTTCACATGCGGCGAGCCGGACTTACCAAGTCATGTAGCCTCTTCTCTGTGTCTTGCACATGATGCGAAAACATCCCGGTGGACCACTCGGCAGCGGCAAGCAGATTGTCAATACTGATACGGAAACGCTCGGGTACGTCGAGCGCCCGAAGGCCATCCATACAATCCACCATGCCCTCTTTCAAAGTGTTCCAAAGCAGGTTCTGCGTCCCTTTACCCTTTTCCGGATGATATGATCGGGGGCTGGCGAGCAACCACACCGCTGTACCCTCGACGATGTCAAAGTGGACGTACACGGCCGCGGAGTGCGTCTCCCACCGCGGCGTCCGAGCAGGGTCTACGTCTCCGGGTAATGCGTGTAAAGGATACTCACAGATGCGGAACAAAGTGAGGCAGACCTGAATGTGCCTACCGCTGCGACCTAGCACTGCCAGGCTCGGTTGTTGTCCAGGACCCGGTGGGAGAGTAGTCGTACAGCCTTTGAAGCCCGCGAAGCTCATGCTGCTGGCGAAGCTCCAAGAGTCGCCGCCGCTGGTAACGAAGCTTAGGAAGTGAGCCGGGACTTGATGGTAAGTGAGAATCTCCAGCAGGACGTCTTCGCTGAGGTTCAGTAGCAGTGAAGTCGGCCACATGCGCTCTAGCAGGCTGTTCGCTGTCATTAGTGCCCCTCGCTCTGTGCTTGCTCCTTTGGAGTATGACGACTTACACGACTCGTATTGGAGGGTCTCTCTTGAGTTGGCTGGGCCCCAACAGGCCCTGCTTCGGGTCCGGCCATGACAGCTTGTTTCGTAGCCCCTCGATGCCGCGTACAACGTGTAAGTCGGCCTTCTTCCCACTCCTCTTCTCGCTGGCAAAATCATCGTCCAAAAGGCCCGCCGCCGGGGGTTCAGCCATGCCAAAGTCAATGATGATCAACGGGTTATCCCGTTGCCCCGAATCCCCGTCAAATACTTGATGTTTCCTATCGGCATAGTGCTCGGCGCGCGCCTTGCGCGTTGCACGTCGCTCGTCTTGGCAGATGAGGGAGTCTGGGTACTCAGGCGCAGCGGCAAGCTTTTCCAGGAAAAATCTTTCTTGCCCTTCGTTCATGATCTCTTTGGGCGGTGGGGGTCCTCGTCGTAGTTCTTTTTTTTCGATTTGGAAGACTTTCCCGCAAGTGAAACGGTCAGAGTAGAGGATGTAGTGCTTGTTCATATTCATGTGGACTTAAAGACGATCACAAAATAACCTGGAAATTGCTTTGCTTTCATATTTTTTGAGGCGGTGCTCGGGGTGTTCGCCTCGGGGAGACTTGGTGCCGCACTCCATATGACACCGCACATTGCACAAGTGCAACAGCCGCCCGGCAAGGAGAAGCACGGGTTCGGTAGTAGGGGTAGCACTTGCCCGGTATCGCGTCGGATGTCGACGTGTCGAAAAGGATAGGGCGATGTGGGCACAGAGGGGCATGGGAGTAACATGGCACGGGGAGTTTGAGCCAACCGGGCAACCTTTAACGATTACTCGTAGATTCTGCCTCGAGCGGGACACAAGGTTACATCAGGGAAGTTCTTCGATTGGCTCAGGCTTGTGTGTGTGTATGTGTGTGTTCCGAACTGCAGTTTCTTTTTTTAGTTTGTCCATTGTCCTATGTACTTCTTCGCCCGCGCCGCCTTCTTGGAGTCGAGCCGCCCAAGCTCTGCATCGATCCACGACAAGACCGTCATGAAGTTTGCCTGTTTCCTCGCGAGTACCATCCTCACCGCGTCGAGAGCAAGCCTTTGGGGGACCACCATGTTAGCGCGAACGCACTTCGAAGGGGCGTCTACAGTTATCTTGGGGTCCGTATGTAATACATACCACGCGACGTGCGTCTTCTCTATAGCGAAGGCGTAGTCTGGGTACTTCTCCCTCCTAGACTTGCTTGTGAGCAGTCCGAAAGCCACGTCAATCATTTTGTTCAACGTCTCTATGAGAGACGAAAATGGTTAGTCGAAAGGCAAGGCCAGCTTTGAGCAGGAGGGGGGAGGATCTGTCCTCTCGAAAGACACGTACGCATAACGAGTCCGTCACCGGGCCGTTTGCTGGTAGGCAGACAGCGCCAGTAGGCCCACATCTTCTCGGACGTCTCTGCGAACGCCTTGTGAAGGTTCGTCATGACGGTCTTGAGGGTGTTGTGTTTGGTATCGTAGAACATGAGGTGGGACTGGATCTTGAAGGCGTCTGTAGAGGTTCACAAAGTTTAGCTGGGGACGAATTGAACGAAAAGGGCAGCTGTGGCGAGGTTGAAGACGTACTCAAGACCCTTCTTTGGAAATTCTGGCCGGGCTTGTTTCCATAATCGACCGTCAAGGCATTGGAAACCACTCATGATACGATTAGCTTACGGCTGTGCTTCATCCCCTCCTTTCCGAAGGCGAAATTACGAGCTTACCTGTATCTTTGATATGGCCTCGATCTTTGACAATGTCGAGGGTATCACAGTCGACAGCCAGTCCACAATACGGGAACCGAGCCCCGTCTGGAAGTCTGGCTACACTCATACCATCAATTTCCATCTCAAAGTTGACCAAGGTCTTGTTGGGGCTGACGGTGACGCCGTACTCGGGCAGCCCGCCGTGCATGACCTGCACGAACCTGCACGCCTTCGTCTGGTCTGTCGTGATGAGGAGGAAGTCGTCAATCAGCCTCAAGAGCAGACAGTCTTCCTCCTCCCCCGCCAGGAACGCGAGATGCTGCGCCTCGAGGTCGGCGTAGAAATAGTTGCACAGGGCGGAGGACAGCACGGAGCCCTGTGGGATACCCTTCTTCTGCCTGTAAAACTTCTTGCCCACTTTGACGAGATTCTGTTTGATGTGCGACTCCATCAGGGCCATCAGGCCCCCCGTTTCCACCTCTCTCCTCATCATGTTGCCCACGAAGACGGTGTTCTTCCGGTTGAGGCCGAGGCGCTTCTCCACCAGTTGCGAAAAGTCGGCGGTGTCGTCGCGGGTGACGGCGATGGAGTGCCATCGCCGTGTTACTTTCGATGCCGCGTTCTTATTTTGCCGAGAATCCAGCAAGCCGGCTTTGACTTCAACGTGCTTCTTGATGATGTACTGGTCCCGGCTCGGAATGCTGTCCATCAGCCTGATGACGGCCTCCTGAGGAATCGTGTCGAAAGCAGACTGCACATCTACCTTGGCGAAATAGAACTTTGGCCGCTGGTTCCCAAATCCGGCACTGAAGGTGTTTAAGCGGTGGTAGAGATCGCCCACTGAAAACATGGACGACCCAAGCTTGGAAGGGTTGCTTTGCTTCAAAGTAGTTAGCAACTAGGCGGGTGGCAAAGAGATGATTGGCAATCACCGTTTCAAGCTTGAGCATGGAATGCACTGGACCCAATACGGAGTTTATGCTTGGCCCGAGGATTGTGCTCCTACCCCTGATCTCTGTTCTTCTTCGCAGGTTCGTGATCGGCCGCATGCCCTTCCCTTTGGGGAGCAGTCTGATGCGACTGAAGCCCAATCGCCTAGAGTCTAGGACTCGAGTAGCCTCATCAAGCTTCATCTCCTCGAACATATTTGTCCGAAGGGTCGCCATTGCCGGTTCTGCAACGTATCGCCAAACGTCGTGTCGAAAGAAAAAGAGACGGTAACGATGAGAGCTCGACTCTGTGATATAGAAATTGCTGCGCAAAAGGGGTATCAAGAGCGAATCGAAAAGATAGTACAGAAACTCGTTCATTATTTCGAGTCGTTTCTTCGTGTCAGTCAGGCTGGCTTTCTGGCCTTTGAGAGCCGGAGGCGCCAGCCATTCCATACTAGTGGTCTTAACGCGAAGAGTATTAGACAAAGTTCCTCGATAAGTAGGTCATTACTTACCCTGAGTCCGTCTGCAAGCTCGCTGAGGGACATGGCCTCAAACCTCCGTAGTTTGACAAAGTGATCAACTTTCCTCAGTATCTGACTCTTGTTGTGAATCCGATCCTCACCAGTGCCCCACATCTCATCTGGGATGAGCTTGGCCAATACAGCCTGGCAGAATGCGGACACATGAGCTGCTGGAGTCGCCAAATCAGTGACAGCATCAAACTTGGTAATTAATGGAGACGCTGTTGGTTTATGCAGCCTATGGCGGCTCTGCGTGCTACTACTGGGAAGACCATACGATGTGACTGGCTGATTGTTGTCTCTCCCCGGCGCCTGGGAAGGACAAAGTCTCTTGGACTGCTTCACCGGCTTCTTCGAGACGGGTTTCCGGGCTTTGAGGTCGATGGCGGAGGGACAATAGTGCCGCAATAGCTCAGCGTAAGCGCAGCGACCATGAAGAAGTTGTAACCGCTGCACTAGGCGTTTTGTGTCTGCACGCAGCCTCTTGGGAAGCTTGATGTTCCGCCCCTTGAATGTTGCTGAGATCTCGTCTTCGCGGAGGGTGTAGTCTGCAAACTTCTGAGATGTCTTGGAGTGGTCAACCTTGGAGGTGAAGACATTGTGCAGTCTAAATTGGCGAGGGAAAATATACATCATCACTTTCAGTGTGTTGCGCTCATTCGTCTGCATCGTTCTGGATTTTTCTTCGTCCGCTGCCTGTTCTGGACAATATATGCGTGGACAACGACTCAAGACATCTGAGTAGCGTCAGTAGAAGCCCCTGCCCCCCCTTTTTTATTGTCAACTTACGTATGTGTCGTAGTCCGTATTGGACCGTACCTCCAGCGGTAAGGGGAGCTCGAGCGTAGAGCATACGATTCCTGACGAAGTTGATCTCGGACGGAAGCCTCTCTTGGGGTGCCGTGGACATTGCCGCATTTCCTTTCGTTTGCTTCGTTTTGTCCTGATCCGCGACTACAGATACGCTCGTATCTGACATGGGAATACCACTGAGCTGGTACATATTACCGAGGCCGGCTTTAACAGGAAGAAATATCGCCGTATCAATGAGGAGATCTATCATGACCTGTTCGCCCGATTTGCCGAGGAGCATAAGCACTTGTGGCCAAGGGGCCTCTTTGAGGGCCTGGACGTAATGATTCTGGTGAATTACAGCCAGTCCAGGAATGGCGCTGTCGTGACTGTGGCCATTCACATTAGCAATGTTCTGACCCCGTCTCCTGAAACCATCACAGAGGAGGTGCTTCGGCCAAGCAGTATGAGGCTGTATTCTGGAGAATATTTGCCAAACTACAAAGTCAACGATCTGTGTTTGGCGGTCAGCGTTGAGGGAGGTTGTTCGTGCAGCAATGGCCTACCTCTGACTGTGAGGATGTAGCTTTGGCCAACCCCCCTGAGAGAGATACGACAGAATCGTCGGCTTTTTGAGAAAAAGTCCTCCATTGCTCCCACCGAGAGTCAGTTTGTGCCCCAGGACGGTGTTGTGTGCAGACCAAAGTCGTGTCTAGTAAGGAAGAAAGCTGCGGTAGGATTTCGCGGTCTTGACTGCGTGCCCATGTCTCGTCTTTACCCAGTGATGCAATCTTCTTGCGGCGAAGTCTCGAAGACCCTGGCAGCTTGGAAAGCAGAAATTCGCGAAGTGTCTTCACGTCATCATAGTGCTGTTGTAGAAGCGCATGCTTGACCCGATCCTCATTCTGACCCAACCTTGATTTCTTGCATCCGGATTGCCCATTTGTTGGCTCCTCAAGTGCCAGGAATTTCCGCTTGGGCGCCATTTTCATTGGCAGATCTCATGCCATCACTGACACGGAACTCTCATGTGAACCCCACGATTGAACAAGGGTGATTAGAAAACCACTCCAAATCATCTGCAGTCAGTAGTACGCGACCAAAACTCGCGCGCTAGAAGGTGTCATCACAATCGATTATGCAAGTCATATGTGGGAGGAGTGCCAACAGTGAGATTGTGCGGAGGCGAGATCGGGGATCGGACTTGAGCTCTGTCGTTGATCGTGGTTGGTGGTCGACAGGCGCGACGGCTCAACGCGTCTTTGGTTGGTCCAGTGTACCAGGTAACTGACTGCTTAATTAGCCCAAGAGTTCGCGAATTAAGGTAAGGTAGACCATAAGGTGCAACCTGAACGGTCAGAAAAGCACGTGCTGATTGGCGGATGACGTCCAGGTCTAAGCGCGTTGAAGGAGGGATGTGGGACGACGGTGCACGTCCCAGGATCTGCCGAACACGGGCGCCGTCTCTAAACGGTAGCTTTGTGGCTTTGCCCTCCTGTGGGGATTCGCCGTCGCGGTCGTCTCTCCTGGTTCCATGACGCCTGCGCATGCGTGGGCTCCTCGACGCTCAAGCCACTGAAGGGCGGTGCAGGACGGTGAACGCTAGAGCACCCCAGCGGGGCTGGTGAGACGATTGGTGCCATGGTGGCCGTGGGGGTCCACCAGCTCCCGTCACTTTGCGGTGGAAATTCATCGAGGGTCAAGGCACGCTGGGCGGGTTCGTGGGCCTCTCCGACTTGCCCTGGACCTGGTCTCAGAATTCACACTCTCTCAGTCTCAAGTGCTTCGAGGTGTGAGCTGTATCCGTACGGAGTACGGATAGTTTAGACATGTGTATTTCATGTGCGCAGTGCTAATTTCGGTGCATCTGCACACTTGCAGGGCTTACACTACCTCCCACTAACCAGAATATGCATCGTCACTTGTTAGACTAGACTCCGGCTGAGCTCTGAGGTATGCAAGCGCGGCGGAAAACGGGTGGCGGCGCGTTTTGGGAGAGTTGTGCTTGTGCTGCGGTGCTACGTTGAACCGATTTTCCAATGTCGCCAGCTCAAATTGAGTGGTCGCCTGGGGGAAAGGGTTCCTTGTCTGCGGAAGAAACGGTTCGGTATTGCTCGCAGAACGAGCCAGTCAGCTGGGTAGTCCATTAGCTGGGCGAACGTGGATCGCGTTTCATAATACCTTAGCCAAAAGATTTTCTGCAATCAGGGTGTTAGCGTCCCAGTGAAGTGAAGGCCGTCCTACCGTGGGTTGTGCCTGCTGTGCCTGTTATGTTCTTCTTATTATTTCCCACCGTCATTGAGTTTGCCAGATTACAATTTTCATCAGCAGCACCACGCGAAAGACAAAGAGAGAAGCTTCGCCGCCAACATTGTACAACATACACATGGCCAAGCCAGTCAAATCTGACTAAGCCACTACACGATTCCATGTCCCAGGTGAGAGAGGCGGGGGAGCTACACCAAGGAGGGTACGTGGAGCTGGGTCGTTACCATCCATCCAGCCCATCCATCTTCCATTGATGGTCCTCGCATCATAGTAGCCTGTCTTAAGACAAGCACAGACTACGGAGTTGCATTTGCGGGACTTCCCTGCCTCAAGACCGAGTGTGTTGAATTGCTTCTCTGCGTCTTCTGTCAGAATACGAGCTGCACCTGCGCCTTCTCCCAACTTGTCCGGCCTGCGTAAGCCTGCAGGATGCAATGCAGCAGCAAGTAGGATATCTCAACGTCTACGACTGCTTATCTTGCCCTGGCACAGTGGACTGATGGTCTGTCAGCTTCGAGTGTTGTCATGATGGTCAATACGCAACTCGATATTAGCACTGATATAGGAGCCCTCCCGACCCAGTTCCCTCATCGAAACAGATCTCCTCAATGCCGTCCCCAAATTGATCCCAAACCAGAGATGTCGGCGAATAATTATCGGCCACGGAATGAATGGTCAGCCGCATTGGACTGTTGAGCGTTGAGCCATTTGCATAGGAATCTTGAAGTCATCCTGTCGCCGGAAGTCTACTCAAGTCTCTCGGGTGTTCCAACCCGGGACCTGGAAGGACTTGGCTTGATTGCAACCCCAACCGGTAACCCCAACCGGTAACCCCAACCACCACGATCTACCTTAGGTCTCGACTCGACTTTGACCGTTTCGGGACGAGGCTCGTCGTGGTGATGTTTCCCGCCCACCTCCGTTGTCGGTGCCGCTCGTACAGAAACTCTGAGAGAGCGGGGACTGTTTACATATCTGCCAATCTATTTGACCTTGCCCGTACGTGGCTATGATATTAGCCTTGCGTTACGGCATCGTGCCATCCTGGTATAGAGACTCTCTCCTCGTGGAATGCTTGTCAGTTTGCCGTCATTTTGCAAAATCGCAGCCAAACGCCAATAAACTGCGAGGAGCCAGGCTCCGCCATTCTCTGGCTTGGGTGACCGCCCAAAGTATTGACCGATTGGTGGTGACGTCTGACGTTGAGGTGGTTGTGGCTGTACTTTATTGGCGACCCTAGCTTCTTGCCTTCAATAATCTTGATTTCTGCTGCTTGTGAGATTCCCCTCTTGTACCCTGCGGGCAGGAAGGCTTAGATAGGGGGACGTCAATGCACTCCAGGTCCATTCTTGTTCTCCAATGTCGTGCGTTCTCACTCCAGACGCCGTAAGACCTTTCTAAGACGGGACGAAGCGAGGGCCAAGGGACGCACCAGGGTTTTGGCTTTGTACTGCGAAGAATAAAACGTTTCCTCTTTGGATGGTAGGAGCATATCGCAGAGGAATTTTCCCCGCAAGACGACAGATCCTGAATCGTTCGAATCGAAATTGCCTTTCGTGATTGTTGCTTGCCGGCTAGAGCGAGCGCCTCGGAATGGAGGAACGGACGGATACTCATGCGGATAATCTGGACGAATACAAACTGCATCAATCTTGCTGTGGAGTTTGGTGTTTGTTTGTCTGGGTCTCTCTGGAGACGCAACCAATTCCATGACATGTTTTCCAAGTTCGTAACAGTCGAGTGGAGGCCGACAAGAAAAGACAGTCATTTTGCAAGTTGGCGGTTTGTCTGTCTTGCTCCTGAACTAAGATGCGACTCGATCGACAAGTATTACGTCGTTTCTTGAACCTTGCGTGTCTCTGGACCTGGGTGCGGCATTGACGTTGCAGTCAATTTTGTCTTTCTAACCCTCTCTCACTGTCCACCACACCCACCCACCGCGTCTCTTATCGTTACCAGCTTCGCCGTTGATATTCGTCAAGCCTAATTGTCTATGGCTTGCGCGACAGGTCCACGAGTAATACTAACGGGAGGCTTCTGTGTAAAGACAACGAAGTCGACCCCCTTCAAGACTTCCGTCCCCTGGCCCGGGTCTCGCTCCCTCTTTCCCGAGTGTCCGGGCAGACCTACTAAGCTGAATCTAGCACCTGCCGTCATCCCCTCCCTCTCTCTCTCCCGTCTCCCTCTCTGCACTCCGAGTGCCTGGAGAGGGCCACAGGTAGGCTGGACCCCCTCAGCCCCCCCTCCCTGGCATACGAATCGCTGCCAAATTGGCCGAACAGTTCGTGCTCCGTGCCTTGCACGCGGCGTCCAATCCTGCTTGTCTTCCATCTTGTCCCGGCTGCCACTCTGACCGAACCGCATCTACCTTGACCGATTGGACGATACCCTCACCTTTCGCATCTATGGTCCCCACTTGCCGTCTCAGCTCATCCGTTGACTGCGACCTGACGCGCATACTCTTCCGCCCCTTCCCACAGGTAGCTAAGAAATTATCAATGCCCAAAATACCTGACCTAAATACTTTTCTGCCTCGCTTGTTGTAAAAGAAGCAGATGCAGACAAGTACGTGCCGTGCCGGCTTTGCACCGGCCTGACAATCTTGCGCTGTGGTGCGGTCACGAGAGTGGTGTGCACCGCGCTTATTCTGCTCCTCGTCCCTTCCCTGTGCCATCCCCGTTGTCAACGAGTCTTTTCGAGGGTTCCTTCTACACCTACACCCACAACTTAGGCAAGGTAGGCGACGCACACACCTCCGGCCCCTCTTACCCCCTCCCCATCTGCCTCCTCATTCACCCATAACCGTACCTTAGGTAAGGTAGCGCTGAGGGGAGGTATTCTCTTCTTCCCTTCCCGCTTCGAACTGCTCAGTGCGCTCAAGTGTGTGGGTGAGTGTGCGTGCACGCGTGCGCCTGCCTCTCTCTCTGCCTCCCTACCTGCCTAATTACCTACCAAACTATCCATCTTGACCTCACCTTCGCATTGGCTGCCCTTGCCTTTACTTCCCATCATTCCAACCTCGCTCTTGCCATCCCATCTCGCTGCGTCCGATTCACCACCACAAGACCCCGGGAAACGGGACAGAATTGACACAATCGCACACAACCGCGGGAAAAGGGACTGCATATTTCTCTTCGTCCCGACTCCAGCAAAACTTTTCAATCTCCATAAAACCCCCACAGAGCAAAAGTCGCACTCACGGCCTGCTCCTGCGGCGGCCACCCATCCATGCATTAAGATTTGCTGTCGATAGGCCCCGGGCACTGCCAACGCTCTCCAACCAGGGACTGCCCGTCGCCTCTCTAAACTGTCGCTGCCCACTCAGCTTGCAGGCCAACACATCAATGCTTCCCAACCCAAACATCCCACACAGCCTGCATGGGTCTATGGAATTCTTGACGAGCCAGTCCACCCGACACGCCTGACTGATGTTCAGGCCACAATGGAAGCTGGCAGTCCAGAAGAGGAGGACCGCCTGGCCACTGCGCTCAATGTGCAACGCCAGGTCCATCTCCAGCACCACCAACCGCAACCTCTAGCTTCTCCTCCTCAGTACTCGCACCAAATTCATCGTCAACCGAACTTCGTTTCCAACTACGATCATCACGATTCAGATTTCGACCTCGACTCCGATTTCGATCGCTACCACCGCTCATCCGAACCCCCCTCCCAGCAATCCCAACATCACTACATCCCTAGCAGCCCCACAGCGAACGGCTTCGCTCTCGAGAACTTGGATGCCTCTGCCGCCCACACGGCTGGGGCTCTCGCCGCCGGTGGTCATGCTCACGATCTAGTAAACCCGGATGATTTCTACCGAAGCTATCGAGGCGTGCAGTCGTCAAATCATCATCGACGAACACCTTCCTCAGATTACGACTACATGGCGACCTCCGTATCTCGAGCTCGCGAGAACTCGGCCATGCGGCCAAACGGCAATGGCAAAGATCCAAAGCACCCGCCGGCTCCTGCAGCTCGTGCGCCCTTGCGCCCTTCGCAGCGATCTGCTTCTGCTCCTGTTGAACCCCCAATTGGTGCCCCGAGGACCAATACAAATCGCAAGCCGAGCGTCAAGGATTTGACCAAGAGATTCGACCAGCAGACCTTGTCGCCAGCGCCTTTGATGCCCAGAATCCCCGTGCGAGGCGTCCCGATTCGACCGAGTAGAGCCGCGACAAACGTCGAAAAACCTACACCTAGCGGAAACGGGTCAACATCATACTCTACACTGAGGGCCTCGACGAACCGTGAACTGACACCTGACACCAGCAGAGGAACGGCTACTCGAACCCAACGAACGAAATATGTCGCCGAAGATCAAATGTCCAACAATTCTCAATCTTTCGCCAGTCGCATCGCCAAGCCACGAAACATAACCTCAGCTGCGGGCATTGCACACGCATCTAAATCTATGACAAACCTTCAGCACAAGTCACCTTCTTTACCGCCGTCTTCTCCCAGAGCGCCCGGTCTGCTCTTTGGTGAAATCCTTCCCGAGCAGCGAGACACCTCAGCCGTTGGATATGGGATCGAGGGTTCGGGTTCACGACCGCGGAGGACTTCAGAGTCTAGTATTCATGTGGCTAAGCTCCACCAACGGACGAAATCCGACCCCGATCTCGTCGAACCGGCATCTCCAACTGATTGGTACCGAGCCACGACAACACTCCCAAATCGTTCAGCAGGACGTTCGGCCCACAATGCTAGAGGTCATGTTCGGGCACATAGTGACGTGGCCGCGTCGAAGGCTGGAGCACCCCTGGTGAGAAAGGCTCTTGCGTCGCGTCCGATGGCAGAGGTCGAGCAGTCTGAGCGAGCAGCGTCACCTACATCGCGCCTTCCAGTTTCTGTACGCAAGCTGGCCACCTCAAGTGACTCGACGAGCCCGCCATCCACAAGAGAAAGCTCTAGAGCCAATTCTCCATCAACGTTCAAGCGCCCGGCGCCAGCAAGTAAGACAAGTCGGACAACTACACCTGTTAATCGTGCCAAGACACCTACTCAGTCGAAAACACCCACTCAAGCCACGCCGGGACGAAAAGCTGCGCCTCGAGGTCTCGTAACTCCGAATAACAATACGCGCCTCACTGCCTTAGTGGCAGCACCACCCCCGAAGCTATCTCCTCCGCTACGCAGTTCTCGACCCCGGCAGTCTGTGTCGACAGCCACCACGGCAAGCTCGCGCTTGAAAGCCGTTGATAGGTCCAAATCGCCGCATAAGTCTGCGCCGAAGCAATCCTTGAAGCCCGATGGATCAACGACCCGAAGACGGAAGATCTCTGTGGGCCCTATTGACTTTGAGCAACGACGTGAACACATCAGACTGGCGTATACTAAGTCTATCCGCGATAGTCAGGTGCGGGATGCTAAACAGGCAGCGGCGAAACGCAAGAAAGACGAAGAAGCTGCTGCTGCTGCTGAGGAGAGGGAAGAAATTCCCCCGGTCCCGCCGATTGAAACTGAGTCGTCTCCAGTGGATCAAAGCAAAACCTTGGAGGAACCTTCTGGAGCCCCGGAACCGTCGGCGCAACCTCCATCGCCTGCGCAGTCGCCTCAGCCACTGACGATTTCGACGATATTGCCACCCGTCGTTGCTCTCTCTCCGCCACAGGCTCGAGCTGTGGACTCGCCTACGCTGGGCATCCCAGGCAGTTTCCCGGCCTTGAGCCCTCCTTTTGAGAAAGAAGAAATCCCGCAATCCGCAGTTTCGGTCACTTCGGAGACTACCGAGTTTGACAATGAGCCACAAGAACTTCCTCCCGTGCAGCTGGAACTCGCGCAACCTCCTACTGGGCTCGGGTTGACGATTATTCAAGCGGACGGTAATCACGAGCAGGCAGAATTGGAAGAAGTGCGACGCACGCCAACCCCAGAGAAGGTCGAACCCGAGGAATTTCAGCCATTGCTGGCGGCCGAAACAATCGAAGTCGAACAGCAGTCCCCATCGCCAACGCTGGAGAAGGCTGAAGCCGAAGAAGAGCCACGACTGCCGACACCAGAAAGGGCGGAATATCAGTACCCGTTCGAGGATGAGTCCGCAGGCGACGACGTGGTATCAATCAAGATCTCATTGGATCCAACATCTTCCCATCAATCGCCCGAACCGACCCCGACGAGAAGCGAGTTCGATGATCCGGCCGTTCCTGGTGCATTTGCCAGCTCGCGGCCGATCTCCGAGTACGAGCCGATTCCGTTCTCGAGCCCATCGTACGAGACGACAGTCAAGATTCTCATGCGGGAATCTGAGTATGACTCTCCTCGACAGGAAACAATTCCTTTTCCAAGAATGGAGTCGTATGATGACTTTGATGATCAGAGCCAAATGGGTGACATGGATGGGTCCGTAGGTGATGTGTCGTACTTCCACCACAATGCGGAGAAGGATTTGGTGTCAGCCATTGACACCCTTGAGAAGCCCGGAGACTTCTACAATGAGCACCACAAGGACAATGATTCGTCTCAACGAGCGTCTACTTGCGAGTCTTCTGATCCGCAAGATGACCCTCGCAAGACGAGCCTTGAGAGCCAGCAAACTCCGGACACATCCCGCAGCCTAATGGTTCCTTCTATGCATGCGACTGTGAACCGGATCAGCCAACAATCTGCATGGACTGATTTCTCGGTTGATAGCGATGAACCCATCCACCACAGAATCTCGGCCTTCGACGATGTTCTCCCTATTCCAAAGCCGCCTTTTGCATCCGAGTCAACCTTTGGATCGGGCTCTAGCAGAGACTCGTCTGCCCGGCAGAGTGAACATTACAGCCCTGACTTTACGCCATCGGAAACAGGAGCCGCCCAGCCATCCAGCCGTGCTACCATTCATCAGCTGCCGGAGTTGGATACTGGAGACGGTTTCTCGGTTCCTTACATCGATGAAAGTCACTATCCACCCCGGAAGGCAGATCCCACCTTACCACGACCAGAACATGAGCCTCCGCCAGTCCCTGCGTCTACACGAGCTCGTGACAGGCGAACGGCAGCTAGCAGTTTCTATGCCGACACTCTTCCTGGAAGTACTATCGGGAGCTCTTCTCGACGTCAGAGCGAAGATGTGTCGCGACCCGTCTCCACCACACAGTCCATCGACCATATGTCGATCGAGACCAGAGACTATTCTCTCGGCGGCCAGACTCCGGTGGAGTCGATAGCAACACCCAGCCAGAAAGATGGCCCAATCGGAAAAGAGAGACACCGTCTAGTTCAACGACGCAATGTGATAAGAGAACTCGTCGACACCGAGATGGTTTTTGTAAGGGACATGAACATTGTTGAGGAGATTTACAAGGGTACCGCTGAAGCCTGTCCACGATTGGATGACAAAACCATCAAGCTCATTTTCCGAAATACCGATGAGATTATCAGCTTCCACACCGTGTTCTGTGCTCAGCTTAAGGAAGCTGTTTGCACAGTCTATGTGCCTAATGGCAGGCGATCCCCTCTGCCAAAGGATGACTCGGTAGCTTCGGAGCAGAATGGGAACTCGTCCACAAATCAAGCGGCGCCCGAACTCGGTGACGACAACGACAAAGCCACATCACTTGGTCCTCTCTTCAAGAAACACATTGAACAGATGAGATTGGCGCACGAGGGCTTCCTCAGAAACAGCGACCACGCAGCCAAGCGCTTGATCCAGATCCAGCAAGACCCCACTGTGAAGGTTTGGCTCAATGAGTGTAATGAAGTGGCCAAGGACCTAACTGCGGCCTGGGATCTGGACTCTCTTCTCATCAAGCCCATGCAGCGAATCACAAAATACCCTAACCTCATCCAAGAGCTTCTGCGCCACACGCCTGAGGATCACCCGGACCGAGCCGAGCTGCTGTCAGCCAAGGAAACCCTGGAATTGGCGATTGTCGAGATCAACAAGACGAAAAAGAACTTTGAGCTTGTCGGGCAGATTGTTGGCCGGAAGAGGAAGGAATCTGATGTGAAGGCTGGGTTCGCTCGGGCGTTTGGCAAGCGTGTCGATAAGCTTCAGGCTGCAAGCTCGAAGATTCCCGAAGATGCCGTATATGCTAAGCTCCATGAGAAGTTTGGCGACGACTACCTTCGGCTACAAGTTGTGCTCAGAGACGTGGAGTTCTACACCCGACAAGTCAGCGCCTACGTACACGAGTTTCTGCAGTACTTATCAGCCATGGAGCTTGTCATGCGTCTTCAACCTGGGAGCTATCCGGAGCTAGAGAGCAAATGGGTGCAATTCAATGTCTCAATGAGAGACATCGAAAAGATTGCCCTAGAAGACCATGTGAGTAACCCGTCCAAGAAGCTTTGCCTCACACACTAAGACTCGAGCAGCTCCAGCAGGTCCGCAAGCATGTCATTGAGCCATTCGAGCATGTGATCAAGGCTTATGGTAACCCCTCACTGGCAATGAAAAAACGAGCAAAGAGACGACTGGACTATGAGAGAGCAGAACAGATCAAGAAAGGCGGAAAGACGATAGACGCTAAACTTAAGGAGTTGGTGGAACAGTACGACGCCCTGAACGAGACCCTTAAGAAGGAGCTGCCTCAGTTGTCCGCCTTGACAGAAAGAATTGGAAACATTTGTCTCGGCAATTTCGTCAATATTCAGGCGAACTGGTACTCTATTTGGGTGGAAAAGGTCAAGAAGGTCACTGGGGAGACAGGACCGCCACCAGAGGTTCCCGACATTATCTCTGCTTTCCAGCGAGACTACAAGTATGCGCAGGAATTATTCTCCAACGTTGGGATCCTGAACCCGGCATATAGAGGCAGAACGTCGCAGTCTACCACAGCAAGCACTGACGATGTTACGACCAAGCACCGGCCTCGGCCAGCTGAGATATCTTCACCAAGAGGGAGAGGCTTATCAGTCAATGGTGACCACGCCCCGATGTTGCCGACTCCAGACTTTGCCAAGCGCCACAGCGGACAGTTTACTCTATCGCCAAGCACCACACCACTAAGTCCTCATCAGTTCTACTACCGGGACTACTACGCTGGTGCCACTGCTCAGCGGCCTTCAGTGTCTGCCTCACCAGTAATAGGTGATCAATCACCTGTGTCGCGTGCAATTGCTCCCCCACCTACCACTCGACCTGGCACAGGACGAAGCTACGAAACGAATGGTGTACCGAGACAAAGTTCAGAGTCGACATCAAACAACAGAAGAGACTCCAATCCAGCACACCAGTCCCAGAACCCGGGCAATGAACCAAGGCGCTTCTCAGGCCTGTTCCATTCAGCTCTGCCAATGCCGGATGGGGTGGAAGAAGGCCAACAATCCTCACGGGCATCGTCACGCGAGCGCACTCCTGCTGGGAACGGATACAACATACTTTGGCTGGCAGCATCACTGTTCGAATTCAACATTGAAACAACAAAGCACGAGGCTGGCTACCCGTATCTTACGTACCAAGCCGGTGAGGTAAGTACATGGCCGCCAGCATTATGGGTGCCCAGAACCCTCGCACTAACCTTTTCAATAGATCTTTGATGTCATTGCTGAGAAGGGCGAGCTATGGCTTGCCAAAAACCAAGACGATCCTGGCGACCAAGTCGGTTGGATTTGGTCCAAGCACTTTGCGAAATTGGCCGATTCATAGAGCCATTGCACGAGCACAGCTGGCGTTACCAAAAGTACCCAAGACGACTGTTTTTCTTCACCCATGGCCAGGTTGATGTCTGCGTGCAGTCAGGCACGTGTGCGCTGACAAAAGCTTCAACGCTCAGAAAGCAATTGAGCCGGGATGAGCGCATCCTAATGGCATGTATTATTGCTGATGAAAGAAGGGAGGCTCAGCCCACGACTTCATTCCACTTTGCAGGAAAGCCAGGGATTGGTTCAAGGGGATCAATGGCGGACATGACCCTCGACGTGTACACTTTTTTTCCTTTCTCTCCCTCTCTCACCCTGATTTGTTTTCCCTTTTGTCTTCAATTTCTTCTGGTCGAGATGGAAATGAGAGATGGCGTTTGATACAGGCGACACAACGAGGTTTTGACGGACGGAATGCGAATCATACAAGCTGATATTCATCTTGATGGCGGCTTGCTTCTCTTGAGAAGAAGACGAAGAAGGGAGGATCAGCAATGAAATACTTTGGGAGCGTTGAGCGTCGTTCGGTCGAGAAGCCCCGCAAAGGGAAGGGCGTGTTACGGCGTTGGAGTTGCCTCGCAGTCAGAGCTGCAGGCATCAAATTTTTTTGTAGGCTTTCAAGATCCAAATGCAGACATAGTGTCGGATTATTCAAGGAATGCCTGAATGGTCGCTTTGGCTCTTGTGAAAATTTGTCCGTTTTTTTGCGTGCTTTGTACCTCTTATGAAGGAAGCTTTTGACGACTCAGAGGCGATCGGATCAATGGGACCGGAATACCTGCTCGAATTCTTCTTGGCAACTCTATGGAGAAGAACCAGTCAAACAGAGTTTCTGCAGAGATTGTAAAAGCGGCATGGTCGACAACAGGCACGCTTTACCTTTTCCCTCCCCTCGCTTCCCGCCATCTAATCGATCATTCAATATAACAAGCTTTCCCCCAATCCCCCTCCGCCCCCCCGCCCCCCCGGCCTTTCAACCCCCCCCTTCAAAGTTTTTGGCCTCTCTTAGTACGACCCACCCAACAAGGCGCGGGAGCTAGCGATCGTTACCCGGCCGAGTCGGAAGATGGGCATGACAAAGTCCGAGATCTAGAGTCCGATCTCACTGATCCTGCAAGGGCCCGTCGGCGCTTTCTAGGATGAACTCATGGATTGTCCAGCGCAAAATCTTCTTATTCTTCTTCTTCAGACTTTAGCACGATTTACGCGGGCGTCAAATCGCTCTGAATCTTGACCTTTCACTACTTGTTCCAAGAGGCACATGATCCAATTTAGCATTACAACTAAAACCCTGGCAAACCCCCTACTGTCCTAGGGGAGAAGAATACACCATGGTAGCCGGCCGATACTCCTTTTCTTCTTGTCTCCCTATGCTGTGATACTGCACTTCATAAACTCCAAGCACCGTAGTTCCAGGGATGAAACATAATAGCTGGCTGACCGCTTGCCTCGCTACACTACTGATATGCCTCATCGTCATCGTCACCGCCTTTCTTCCCGTCGGCGGCACCCTCCTTCCTGATTGGAATCTTGATGCCCTGTGTTGCGAAACACTTACTCAAGGGGGTGCTCTCGCAAACTCCAGGGAACTTCTTCGCCGAGTAAACCTGGAAAGCGTCGCTGAAAGTCGCAGCGAGAATCGGCGCCTTGTGCTGGTTCACCATCGATCCGTTCGGGTTGGTCGCGCCTGGAGGCTTCGCAATATTGACGAATGAGAAGCGCAACCTTGGGAGGAATGAGTCCGTGGTGCTACGAGGTTATGGGTCGCGCAAGGAAACTTACCTAAAATGACCTTCGGTCCTCACGCTCAGGTCCTGCATGATGAACCAGACTCCAACTTGATCGTCCACATCATTAAGGCGAAAGGCACTGGAGCTAACGCTTCCAATGATGTTTCGCGTGAACATTCCTTGGGGTTGGCTCGCGGCCATGGATAGCGATTGCCGATGACCGTACGCCAAATCCGCCTGCGAGGGCACGGGGCCTGGGTTGGCGTGTTGCGGATAGTACTGGGTTGCCGGCGTAAACCGAGAATTCGTCGATTGGTATTCTGCGCTGCGAGTCAGTACTTTGTAACACTGTAGCAGCCATATGGTTGAGAAACTGACGGGGATAGTTTGATCCAGCCGCCATGCCGTAGCCTGGCATCATGTGCTGCTGGGGCTGGGGCGGCGGCGGTTGTTGCCCGTATCCCATGGGTGCTGATCCGTACGGCTGCATATCTTGGTAAGGCTGCGCTGGCGGTGGGTTCAAGGGGTCCTCCCGCAATGCCGTATACGAGTAGGGCTGCGTGGTCGATATAGAAGCCGTGTTGGAGGAGTGGCGAACGAGGTTCACCTCTTGAGTGCCGTCTTCTGACCACAAGTCAACCTGAATGATGTAGTGGGCGGAATCGATATCGCTATCGGCCATCGTTAGTACAGCAGATCAATGACGCCGTGAGAATCCGCCGCACGTACTTTGGGTTTATCTCTTGGCCAGTTTTCGCATCTCGCACAACGACTTTGATGCAGGGAGGAGGCGTAATCGGCCGGCGGTCCTAGAGGCGATCGAATTAGCCATTGAGTTGCGAGTTGGACGAACGGCAAACGTGAGCATACCTTGTCACCAAACCCGCACATTCGCGCTCGCTGAGGCTGCTGCACAACGACGAGCCTAATAATCGCAGTGTCAGTCCAAATGTTTTCGCGCCCTGCAGAAGGCGCGCGACCTACTCATATTTCCTGCCCAGATCGTCCGTTTTTGAAATGGAGGCTGGCATAGGGGCCTGGGCTGGAGCAGGTGGAGGCGGTTGGTGGTGTTGGTGTTGATGTTGATGCTGCATAGTCATTCCGTTGGGCGGCATATTGGATGGCAAAGGAGCCGGTGCTGGATATCCCATGGGAGGAAGCTGGGGAATCTGGTTCGCTGGATGACCAGGCGGCATGGGATGGTAGCCGCCATTCGAGTGCTGATGACCGTAATTCATGGTTGTGGGACTTGTCTAAAATAACCGTGGGATGACAGGTGTCGGAGGTAGAATATGGCAGACCTTGGGAGATCGGATTATATATGCCTGTACCCGGGCTGGTGCAATGGTGTTTTGGGTTTCAGACGGTTAAGCTTGTAGCTGCTGTGGTAATTAAGGCAATGTGAGGCCAAGGTAGCTCTTGAGACGCAAGAAAGCTAAGGTAAGCAAGCCGCCGAACAATTGGAGAACGGGAACGACCTGCTGAAGTGGGGGGGAGGAGAGGGCGGAAGCTGAGGGGGCGGGAGCTGAGGGGAAGGAAGTGTTTGGGTTTGCCGTTTGGGCGGCACGACGGCGATAAGATACCTGCCTAGGTCAGTAAGGTGGATCTCCAGCCAAGCTCGAGTCACACTAGCCACAATGTGGCAGTGCACCCACCACCTTAGCTAAGGTACCTTATCACTATCAGCAGAGCAGCAGAAGGAGCAGCAACACATCTATGATCTCACACAGATACCGCGGTGAGCATTGCCTCACATCTCGGTCGATTCGAGCGCCGTTCCTCTAGCCGGAGTTCTTCCCCCCCGGCTCCCTGCAACTGCTTGCCACACCCACCTCACCCGCAGTCAGCCGCACCGTCGGAATCTGTTTTTACAGAGATGCGGATCGGCGGATGCCGGGGGCAGACCGACCAAACGGCCGGGCAAAAGACATGGGCAAACTTTTTGGCCAAACTGCGACGATGGTTTGGGCAAAGTAGAAGAGCCCATCACGACACGTTCAAGGGTGGTTCCAGGCCAAGGTATCCATACGTAGGTAGTTTTCTCTTCCAAGGATCCGAGGCTACATCGAAAACTCGGTGTCGCGCTCCCGCTAGCTCAAAAAGCCAATTTGGACTTTGTCCGGAGCCAAAAATTTTTTGGACGGAGAACTTTGCGAGGCGAAAAGCGAGGTGCGAGTCAACATTCGGCAGAGCAGCAGATCAGAAATTTGTAGTAGCACTGCAGTATACTGTCTGCAGCAATACTCCGTATTGCTCGACATTTCGCCCGTTTCCCCGAGCGTGCGGCTAGCATTTGCCTGGCCAGTTGTTGGAAGCCGAGCCCCTGACTGGCTGGTTGGCTCAGTAGAAGTTATCATTACGTAGGATCATCAGAGTTGTTCCCCGTCGCCAATATGTCTGGAAATCCGGGGTAACGTCTGCCAGTCATTTTGCGAGCACCATCGTCTTGGGTTGGCCGGGGTTTCCTCCAAGGTGTCCCTTTGAGATGATATTTTGGGAAATTTACGGCGTTAAACGAAAATAATTGGACGGCATTTGACTTGTTGCCCGATGAACGAAACGAGTTCACGACAATTTTGACAAACATGGCAGACTCTCGGGACGACGTTCGAGACCGAGTCTCACGAGCCAAGAGAAGAGCAACACCGGCATAGGGAATGAATGCACAGTATCGGAAGTGCAAGGTGCGAGGTGCTTGCCTGGATTTTCTCCCTCCAGCGTTCCTGGCAGCTCGCCTTCGCCTTTCGGATTGGAAAATTCGCGCATGCCAAGCGGCTATGAACACGGCCGCCCCGGCCTAGAACTACATACTCATGACCGCCTCCTGACGGAGCCTGACGGAGCGAAGCGGATGGATTGCGCAATCCCGAGGCACTGTCAGTAAAATCGGCCAAACGGTTTTCACGTCATGTGTCTGAAAATCTCATCAATTGGCGCCGGGGTAGGTCTCCGGAGTGTCTGCACTCACACAAGGCATGGCAAAAAAGGAAGCAATCCGGGGTAACTAGACGGCAGCCCTGCCCAGTTATTTACCGCTGGATTCCACACCGAAGCGAAACATTGCGCAACTGTGCTTGGCTATGCGATCTGGAAATAGTCAACAATGGCAGCTAGTGGTCGAATCAGCCCTTCTTTGTATTTGTCCGCCCTACATGTCTTGATTTTGATTCTCGTCACACCGAATGTGCGTTTCACACTTACACAACGACGCAGCAAACGCGGCCACAGAGAATTCTGGCCTCCACTCACGTGTTCGCCATCAAGCTCGGATTCCCAGTAAAGACACCACTCGGGACTTTACCTATCCCAGCCAAGGCGACGGTTGTAGCCTGTAGGAGGGGGGGGGGGGGATGGTTCGTGCCTGGTCTTATTGCGTGGTGTTTTCGACTGGATGTCGTTATTTTCATTACGTTTTAGTTTGTCAACGTTTGCCCCTCTAACACCCCCCCTGACTCTCTAAACAGCCGCTCCCTGCCCATAATTCCGACGCCGCCAAACGCCTCGAATTTTTTTTTTTGCTCGTCTCCAGAATTTTCCAGGCTTGGCCCTCTCCTGCCACCATAGCGGTTGAGAGGTTTCTCCACTGCTAGAGGGAGGAAAAAAATATGGAAGAGCACCTGGCCGGACGATGGACCAAGAAACCCAAGCAGTGTCGTCGCCGAGGCCGTGCGTCCTCCCCCCCCCCCCCCCCCCCCCCCCCCCCCCCCGGCGCAGCCGCCGTCTCCCCCCACGACGAGCACGGCAACACAACAGAACCGACGCCCCCCCCCCACCGGCGCCCCCCCCCCCCCCCCCCCCCCCCCCCGCCGCCCCGCCCGCCCCCCCCCCCCCCCCCCCCCCCTCCCGGGAGGGCGCGTATGTGGAGAAACCGGCGTGTTGCAAAAGAATGATTGACCTTGTGATCACTTTGCTGGCGCACCATACCTACGTCAGGCAGGCCAAGGATTACTTGCGCCGTACTTGGGAAAGGTTGCGCAATAGCTGCTGCTTTCAGCCGGAGAATCCATCCTTGCTCCCTTCCCTGGGAAGGAAGGCTTAAAACAAAGACGAGATATTTTGCTGTGCCATTAACGTCCCTTATAAAGCTCCTCTGCCCTGTCAGGCACACCATCTAGCTCCCCCGTTCCAACTCCCTTACCTTACACGTATATCATACTACCGCGGAACTGGATTTAATTTAATCTTGAGATCACGGAGTCATAAAGTCGTACCTTGCCAACTGTTCTGCGTGCGTACTCAAAACGACATCCCATCCGAAAGCGATTACGTCTTAAAATAATAGGACAATCACCCATTCGATTCGCCCCGCGCTCGCGAACATCTCGAATCCCACTCCCGCAAACATACCGTGCTACCGCGGTACAAACCTGTTTTAGTTTCTCTAATAAATCACAACTCGCTTCCAAACCTCCCGACAATGCTTGCCTCACACGGACGCGGCGGTGCCGGCAACATGGCGGACACCTCCAAGTCGCCCAAGATCACCCCCAAGGACCTCGAGACCCCGACCCTCAAGACATCCGTCGTCACCACGGGCCGCGGTGGAAGCGGAAACATGGCCAAGAACGCCGATCCCTACGAAACTCGTTTGCGCCAGGATGTCGAGGCGTAAGTTTACCCCCTCCCCTCTTTGGACTCAGAAAAAGAAGAGAGTCGAAAGCTGACACGAGTCTGATTTATAGTGTTCCACGAAGAGAGAGCGCCGGCGCAACCCACTTTGGACGCGGCGGTTCCGCCAACGTCTTCAAGGGTTCCCCCGAGGAGGAGGCCGCGGCCAAGAAGGCAAAGGCGGAGGGCGCGAGCGCCGTCGACGACGACGATGCTACTACGCTCCGCAAGAGCCCCTCGCCCCCGGCGCGCCGCAGCTCCGAGGAGAATGCCAACGGCCTCGCCGCCAAGGGCAAGCAGTGGCTCAATAGCCTGACCAAGAAGGCATAAAGCCCGTCTGCTTGCTCCTTTTTCCCTTTTTTTTTTCTTTTTTCCCCAAGTTGGGGTAGCGTCTACATAGTGTCTCTTCTGTCTGTCGAAGAGTCATGAGCGATGGCGTATTATTAAAAGGTAATCACGCTTGGACGTCACAAGATCTTGAAGCTTCCTTTCAACGTTTCTGCGGCGTCAATGTCCAAGGGGATTATTTATCCATCGGCCTGCCATCATACGGTCCTTTGGGGACGGAGTTTCATGGGTCGGGGAAATTTTGGGAAACGAGTGTGTCGCTCATGGTCAGCGACAGTGTTTGAAAATGTTGAAACGACACAAAAAAAGTTCTTGATACCACGGTTGGACATGATCCAAGGGCTACTACGATACGGGAAGGAAAAGCATAATGAAATCTTCACTTTTATTTATTTACTGATATTCTCTTTGAAACATCGTGGGGTCTGCGATCTGGAATGTCTTGCTTCCATAGTGGAGGGAGCATGATGTAAAGCTTCGACAATCACAACTGCCATCACCACAGATTGCTCGTTTCCTTTTATTCATGAGTTCTTGTGAGACGGTTTCATTCAATTTGACACAGATTGGTCCAGAGCCCGACCGTCTCTAGTAAGACACTTTTATACATTGATGCCATATCATTGTACTTCACTCCTTTTTCATACGCCTTATAGGAATTGTGACTCTATATTTGGATATCCATGCTTTTCAACCTTCGTCTGCTACTTTTGGTTTTCATCGGCCAGCCACCGACTTGTTTCCTACCTAGTTCTTCGTCAAACGATGGATTTCCGATAGATAGAATCGGAGATCCTCAGGGTTAACACCCGGGGTGATACCTAGTAGGAGTTGGTCAGCCCCGTGGCTCCCTAAACACACGTAGTGCAGTGAACAGACGTAAACGCATCAACTTACCGTGGCCCAGGTTTGCAATCCACCCCTTCTTTCCATTACCGTAGAAGCCCTTGACCATGATCTCGACGGCCTCAGTCATGCGCTCGTGGGTACCGTATAAGACGCCAGGGTCAGCGTTGCCCTGGAAGGTAACGCGCCTGTCGCCGCGAATCTTAACGGCCTCGGCGGGATCCTGGAGCCAGTCGAGGCCGATGACGTCGTAGCCGATGTCAATAACAGAGTCCAGAGCGTGCCAGGCGCCCTTAGGGAAGACGGTCATGGGAACGCGCTCCAGGTTCATCTCGGCGAGCTTCTTGGGGAGGTTCTCGGAGATGTAGGACAAGTACGGCTGGCTGAACTCCTTGAAGGCCTCGGGGCCGAGCTCGCCCGCCCACGAGTCGAAGACCATAATCATCTGGGCGCCCGCCTTGACCTGCAGCGCGAGGTATTCGACGCAGACCTCGGCAATCTTTTGCAGGAGCTTCTTGGACTCCTCGGCGTAGCGGTAGATCCACGTCTTGCTCTGCATGAAGAGCTTGGTGCCGCCGCCCTCGACCATGTAGCAGAACAGCGTCCAGGGGGCGCCGCAGAAGCCGATGAGGGGTACGCGGCCGGCGAGCTTCTTGCGGGTGAGGGTGATGGCCTTGTACACGTAGTCGAGCTCGGAGGCGACATCGACGTTCTTGGACAGGACCTTTTCATACTGCCCATCGGTCGGGGTTTTGAGAGGCTCGGGGAAGTGGGGGCCCTTCTTGTCGACCATCTCGACCGTCATCCCGAGGGCCTGGGGCACGACGAGGATATCGGAGAAGATGATAGCAGCGTCGAGGAGGCCGGCGAAGCGCTCAATCGGCTGCAGGGTCAGGGTGCTGGCGACCTCCGGGTCACGGCAGCAGGCGAAGAAGTCGCGGCTGCCCTTGGCTTCGTGGTACTCGGGGAGGTAGCGGCCGGCTTCGCAGGTGTCAGGAATCTGCTGTCCATTTGTTCATGTCCTGGCTCTTGGGACGGGAGTAAAAGGGAGGGGTTTCGGCGTTACCTTGACGCATGATCCAGCATGGCGGGCGCTCGACCGTCTCGCCTGGATTGGAGAGGTTAGCAGTGGCCTGGAGGTTCGGAGTGGGTGCTGATACTCACCTCTTGCTGCCCGCAAAAGTAGGTCGTTCTTCAATGGCTCAAATGTCAACTCCATCTTGTCGGCCTGATGTGGGAATGTGGTTGCTAGTACCGGTGTGGGAGATGCCTTTACGCAGATAGAGCAGCAATGTGCCCCGCGGTTCGGTCGCTGCAAAACCCCGCCAAAGCTTCCCCGTCCACCGCTCCGAATGCGCCCCTGCGCACGTCGCCGAGGCACCCGGCCAGGGAGGTGCACCAGCCACACTGGGGCTTGACTGCAACTTTGGTGGGCCATTAATCCAATGCTCTTTTGACCTCCCTGGCAATTTCATCTATCGCTTTCCTTTACCAAACAGCTCCGAATAGCTTCCATCGAATCAAATCGAGCTAATTGGCAACCACCGCCGCGTCCGATACCCCACTTTCAGCTTCACGCTGTGAAAAAGAATGCCTTAGTCTAAGCACGATCGATTGGATACATACGCGCCATTGCCCTTCCATCCCTTCGCGGCCAGGGCCTCAATGCCGCCGTCGCGACCTACCGTACGATGCTGCCGAGCAGTTCAGCAACATTTTCCAGCTCCGTCCGACAACGTATGGATCACGGATGGTCTCTTGGCGAGCGCTTTTGAGCGCTACTGCCACGTATCACGCCTCACGCGACGCAAGTCGAGCTCTGTGCCCGGCCCGCTCGAGAATCGAAGACGGCTGGGCAAGAGGAGGATGGCAGAACTGCACCTGGACGGACATTCGACCTTGCCTCCCTGGGCCATTGAGTTCCCGGTCGACCTGAGTCAATGGAAGTGGCAACCGCCGACCCTACGTATATCAAAGGAACAGAGGGATCTACAGAGCCAGCAAAGTCAATCTTTGCTGTCTCGCGTTTACAGATGGTCGGTGTCGGAACAGCAGATGAATGAGGAGGAAATTGCTCGGATTGACATTGAAAGCCCGCCAATCTCTACCTTTGAAGAACGGCTATCTCAAGCCCGAGCCGCCGTTGCGGCTTCGACACAGCACGCGATCGGCTCGGAATACTACGACTTCATCGAGGGGCTTCAGAGGGAATTGAAATTGGGTGCTCTCGATCCCAGTGCCGTGGACTCGGCTGTTTCAACTTTTCCTCAGTCTTTGATCAGTACACGTGCTGACGGCGAGACGGTCAGCATTGCCATTGAGCTGTTCCTTTCGGCCGTTGTCAACGGAATCGCATGTTCCAAAGTTTTGGGCCCGTCAGAGTTTGGTGCGAGCTTTTGGAACCTTCTGCTGAATCGGACGTCTCAAATGCGGGCCAATGACGCGACGATTCTTCTATTCCAGACTACGCTCGATGCGGTCCCTCGCCCATACATCAATGATATCCACGAGGGCATCATTGCGGCGGTGCAAACGCTAGCCGTGTCTCAGTCGACGGGGCGCAGACGGGCCGCGGACATTGGCGTTGCGCTCCGCGAATTGTCGCCCGAAGACCACGGCGCGCTTCTCGAGGGGATCGAAACCGTAGTCTGCCGAGGTTCGGTAGTCTTTGAGGAGGAAACCCGCCAAAAGCTTCACTTCCTTTGGCTGCAGGTCTTGGCACATATGCCGCGGGTCGACTCAACCTACCTTTTTGACGCTTGCGTCAGATCCCAATACTTTGATCGCGAGCTGCCCTGGCACGATGACAGAGATCTCAGCCAGCTTATCCTCCAGCAATGGACTAGCCGCGGGTACCTCGGCGACCACAAGGCCGTTGAGGCATTCTGGGTCCGCGAATCTTCCAGACACGCAACCTCGAGCCTCGCTGCCCTAGTAGCCGGCATCTGCGAAATCGAGCATGACAAACCAAAGCATTTGAGGAGGGAACATGTATGGTTGATCAAAAATCTCATGAAGCTGTTGAGACGCTTCGGCCGCCAGAACCAGCTTGTCGTCTCGATGCAGCGCTTCGCAGAAGCCAGGGATACGATACCTATTATGCCCTTCGCGCGAGTCGCTTCAGCCAGTCACGACTACGAGACGGCTCTCAAGCTTCGTTCGATTTTGCTCTCTCGCGAGGGAAAGCTGGAGGGCCGAATGGGCTCACAATGGCCTTGGACAGCCTGGGTGCCCTACATCAAGTCCATGATAAGAGACAAATCCGTCCCGTCCTGGACCATCTGGTCGGCAGTTCACTGCGGCGATGGCAAGATGAATATTTACCCTGCCAAGCAACGTGATCTCTGGATCAGGAGAATATCTCTGATGGAGGACATGGCAATGTGGTTCGCGAGCGCCAACACAAGGTCGGAAAGGAGTACATTTCGGGACGTTTCCAAATGTATCAACTGGCTGCGGAACAACAAGGTACCGCTGAATAGCAGGTCGATGACGGCAATTGCCAAGGTAGCCACACGGGAACTGAAAAGGGGTGAATTCGGGCGGACTCAACGCCTGGTCTGGTTGATGGACATCATAGGACAGTCCAAGGGACCCGAGCAGAAAGCTTTGGTTGCTCGAGTGCTCCAACGGTGGAGGCAAGCCAATTCCGAACTGGAAATAAAGAGGTGCCGAGAGGCTGAACGGGTCCCGGACGCTGAACGGATTCGAGAGGCGATTAGGGCTCCGGAAAGGAGCGAGTGGTAGAAAGTGTTTTAGAAAATTGAACACACACACACCCGCGAGATGAAGTAATTGGTCCCACAATAAAGGCGTGAAAGAAAAGCGATATGAGGCGTATCCGTGGTGGTGTTTGGAGGGATGAGGGCGATTATGGACGGATAGTGAACCTCGGTGAGACAGGACTGTACATGGCAAAGAAGCGTCGAGACCGGCGATGGAATTCTGCAATGGTAGATGGCCCTTGTTTCGTATCGCGCGGGAACTTTTTTCGTCTTTGCCACGAGGATAAAACGAGCCAAGCGGGTGAAATTAAAAACATTAACAGCTCGACGCTGGAATGTAACGCGGCAACGGAGATGACGCTCGTGGGACGGCATTCCATTGGCCACCCGACGGGCTCTCGGCCGGGGCCAAAGTTGATGAGGGGCTGTCGATTTTCGGCCGCATGCGGCCAGGAAATGATGATGAGTGCGGGACACGTCCCTTCCGGTCCGCGAAACCTAGAGCTCCTTCTCTTTTTCCTTTGTTTGGCTGATGAGACAAGAGTCTTCTTCCAATGCTCGAGGGGAGGAGAAAAAAACTTTATTTCCCTACTGTGGCTATTGAAAAATGGTTGATCCACCAATGGGGCTTTCACGTTTGAGGCTTGGTTTGTCTCTGTCATCCGAGGTGTTGTTGGTTTTGTTCCTGTTGCGGGCGGCAGATCCGACATTGGAGGGTTGTGGTCGTTCGGTGCCGCCCGGTTGACTGATCACCCCCGGGGCGGACGGGAGGGAAAGGCGGAGGAGGGGATGATCATGGTCCTTTGTGGCCCACGAAACGGGGGACCCGGCCGAGCGATGATGTTAGGGCCCTGCGAAGGGTGACGGTGAAAAAGGTACACTACGGGAGGGGGGGGGCAAAATCTTGTGAGTGTTAATATTATGTACCTTACATTAGGGTCGTTTTCCAGTCCATGCACAGACGCCGGGCAAGAGCAGAAAGGGTTCAGCATGATGAAAGAGTATTAGTAGAGGAAACGGCCGAAGCTTGTTAGTGGACGGAAGTCGGAACATTCTGGTCAGAGGGGGTGCGCCGATCAGAGATGGAGCTGGGAGAGGGTACCTTTCTGCATCGTGGTTGCGACTCGGCGGTGACCATGTAAGGCTCTCACCTCGCCAGGCACGGGAATCTCTTCACTCTTCACTCACGAACGATGCCTGGTTCATTAAGAGAGACGAGCGACCTAGAGGAGGCCTGGAATGTGTGGAAGACGGATGGAAGCGGCGCCATCGTTGATTAGGCTTGGTCCCATGTGGAACTCTGCATAGGAACGAGGGCCTGACTTTTCGAATTTCTGCGGATGGGGAATGAGAGGAGGGGCGACGTGTCTGCATGGCATTTCAGTCCTTCTCAGTGGATGGATTCGGGGCACCTCACGACCAAGTCGTAACATTGTTGGACAAAATTTTGCTAATTGAGGTGGGGGGCCGCGGGCGAGATGAGGATGTGATGGGCAGGGGAGGGGAGGGGAGGGGATGCTGCTGCTGCTGCAGCTTCTGGGGGTTACGAAGCAGAGGAAGGGTGGAAGGCAAGAAGGGGATTGTCCGGCCGAGGCACAATTGGCGTGCGGCGTGCCCCTTCCATCTCCCCAACTGTCCCTCTTGATTACGTGCAGCAAAGATGAACACCGCAAAAAGAAAGCGAGATGGGAGGGCCGCGTCCAGTCAGAGGGCGGAGACGACGTCGTTTCGCGACTGATGACATCGAACTCGACTGACATTTGCCGTAGCCCGTTAAGGCGACATTAGCCTACTCCGACCTTGATATAACCTTGCTCAAACAAACGTGGTTGGGGCATGGGTAAACCCGTCATGGGCATGGCCACACCAACTATCATTTTATCAGAGTCAAATCAGAGACTCAGACTCAGAGGCAACGCGGGATGCGAGATTAGAGTTGGGCAGTACGGATAATATCCCGTATGTACTCTGTATATTATTAGACCATGAGTGATGCGCGGGCACGACACTTGGACGAAAGCAAAAGAACCCTGCACGTTGAGCAGCGTCGTTCCATTCGCTTCTGTCCATGCAAAGACAGGATACTCCGTGACTTTGTGACCCCATGACTCCGTACCCGGGAGCGAAACAGATGAGTGATGGGCAAAACGGGGCAGACGCGGAACAGGCTGCAGCACGGCCACGGGAAGGTAGAATGGTATGGCATGGCCACAACGTATGCGAGCACCTGTAAGAGTAGAGAGAAAGAAAGAAAGAATGAAAGATAGAGATAGAGAGGGAGATGGGGACGTTCCGGACGGGTTGGAAGGCCGACGCCAGCTTCTCCCATCGGCAGCTAAACAAGGTCAAGGGAACAGCAGCCCAGAGACAAGAGAGATGGTGCGAAGTAGAGAGATGGAGACAGAAACAGATAAGCTCTGTCTTTGACTCTCTCGCCATGGGCCATGGAAGATTGTCGTATTATTCAAATTTCAGCGGAGGTAAGACCAGGCTCAAAGGCAGCCTGGCACGCCTATGAGGTACGAATAAGTACCTTGACCTAAGTTACCAGTGTTATTCGACGATTAGCGAAGAGGCGCCGTCGACGTGTTGCGTGATGTTGCGATGAACTATTCCCTCCCGGGAGGTGTGTCTTGGGCAGAGAGAAAGAGCCCAGGGGTGCCAAACCCCCGCATCCGGAAGTACTTAGTACCTGCGGCGGATCACCTCGCCCACCTATTCACGCAATCCCGTCCAGCAGGTCTCGCCTGCTCCGTCCGCTGTAGTGTGTGTGTTTCGTGCTGTTCGCTGAGGGCGACTGGATGTTGCGACCGCTGCCGAACAGCGAGCGACAGGACACGGGAGAGGATGCCGTGGGTGCTCTCACCCTTTGTCAGGGCCGGCTAAAGTACCGAATACTTTGCCTTGCGGGAAGGTTGTTCTGGGCCACTTCATCCTGCTCCACACATCTGTCGCTGTTTCCCGTCCCATCCCATCCCATCCTGCCGCAGCAGTTACACGCTTTGTTCGTTTCGTGTCTTGTTCTTCTCCTCGTTCTACTACTTCTTCTACTCTTCTTTTCCATGTCACTCCCTCGTTCGTCCCTTCCTTTCTCTCTTACCTAAACGTAGCTCCTGTCGTCCCACCCCCCTCACCCTCCTCCCCCTCCTCGTCTTGTCCGTTGTTGGACACGGCGTGACACGAATCAAGTTCAAACCCAGTCCAAATCGAGGATACCCTCCTCTTCGTCGCTCCCGCATCTACCGGCATGTATGTGAGAGGGTGAGAGCAATACGTGGATGGGCACTTACATAGGCTTGCGTGCGCCCACCCCCGACCTTGTTTTCTACTCGTCCACCCAACCACCACCACCTCATCCTTCTACTAGGATCAGTCTTCCACAACCGCAACCACCATCACAACCAGGACCAGGACCAGGGACCAGACTAAAATCAACTCTCCTGCATGTCCCGCCCGCTCCTCTCACATATCTCCGTCCACCAGTGGCTCACCGTCCTGCACCCATAGCAGCCCACGTCCTTTTTACGTCCGTAACTCCCCCCCGGAACACCCAGGTAACCCTCGACCGTTCCCAGTTTCTATCCTCTTTGGATCGCATCCTCGACTCTCTTCAACGAATGACCGTCTTGTTTACTTCGATTTTCATCCCGACAGCCTCTCATATCACCCTCCTTTTCCAAACGCATTGACAAGAATCCGAGAACTGACCTGACGCGCGCCCGATCGCCCCCCAACCATCAAATGGACTCTGGGCACTATTCCGCTGCACGTCATGCTGCTGCCGCTGCCGCTGCCGCTGCCGCCTCCGCCGGCGGTGTTGGTGGTGGTGCCGTCTACTCGGCGCAGCCCATCGACCACGCACACGCCTATCACCATGGTCACTCTCACTTACAAACACCCGCGCAATCACCCCATGGTCAGCCACAGTATTACTCGATGAATCCCGTGAGCCCATCCGCACAAGGGCCTTCCATGACGAGCCCGCGCGTCCTACCAAACTCTGATCTCATGCCCGGCGCTCACTCACCGGGCTCAGCAACATCCTCCGCGCCGCACGGCATGACCGGTCTGCCACCCCAACGCGCTTCGTCCCCGGCGCCTTCTGTGTCGGGAGCGCCTAGTCCTGCCTCCAAGCCTATCCGGAGGCGCATGCGCATGATCACATCCTGCCTTGAGTGCCGTCGCCGGAAGCTCAAGTGCAATAAGTCTCAGCCATGTGTCAACTGCATGAAGTTTTCGCGCGACTGCGTCTATCTTAGCCCCAAGCTGGACGAGGCCAGCCAGCTCCGTCTTACAGAGATCAAGGAGAAGGTCGGATCTCTGGAGCGCCAATTGGAGCGTGATGTCGCCAAGACGTCCCGCGCCGCCCAGCAGCAAGCTATCCTCGCAGACGATGTCGAGGACGACTTTGCCGAGGAGCGGAATCTAGAGCCCACAGATATGACGGCTCTCGACGTCACGTATGAGGAAGATGCAGACGGAACCGACGATCTTATTGACCTGGGAGTTCAGGTTGGTCGCATGCGTATCACAGAACGTATCGGTGGCCTGTCCAGACCCAGAATAGCCGAAGAGGTGCGTGTCTTGGTTTTCGTAGGCTTCAGGGGAACTCAAATCCCGAGGATCCTGGAGAACTTGATTTTCTACCTCAAACTGGCGATTTTCTAACGCAGCAGTCAGATCTCGGCCGGTATATCTGGCCCGGGTGGTCCTCCGGGTGGTCCACCAGGTGGTCCACCTTCGGGTGGCCCGATGGGTGGCATGGGCGGAATGATGGCTATGATGGGCGGTAGGGGCATGGGCGGGGCCGGACGAGGCGGGCCGCCCCGTGGTGGACCGCCTCCTGGGTATCCCGGCTTCGGTGGTCCACCTCCCGGCATGGATGCCATGTCTGTCGTAAGCGGAAGTTCTGGTGACTCCATCCCCGACTTTTTGAGGCCTGGTGAATCCTACATTCCCCCCTCGAGTGGCTTCTTCTTTGGCCATACCCCTGAAGCCCTCTCCCTTGACAGAAGATTGCCCCAAAAAGAGGCCGCAGATCGACTTACCCAGCAGTACTTCGCAGCGGTTCATCCCATTGCGCGGTGTGTTCACAGACCGTCCTTTGAGGTTGAGTATCAGAATTTCTGGGATGAAGTGTACAGCAACATTGAGCCAAGGGCTTCCACGCAGGCCGTCATGTTTGCGGCTTGGTTCAGTGCCGCCGTGAGTATGGATGATCCGACAGTGAGGACGTTGTTTGGTGTTACCAAAGCCAACTTGATCGACCGAATGAAGACTGAGACAGAGAGAGCCTTGGGAAAGGCCAACTTCCTCCGCACAACTAGAGTCGAAACTATGCAGGCTTTCATTATGTACATGGTACGGTCTTCCTGCATGCGTCTCATCTTATTCACTGCTGACAACAACTTTAGCTTCCACTCTGCAGAGCCGAGGTATCTCGAGCGCACTCCGTTCTGGTCGGTGCTGCTGTCAGAATGGCGGAGTGTATGGGCTTGCACAGGGATGGAGAGACATATGGGCTGAACCCCCTGGACACACACGTTCGGAGGCTCATCTGGCATCAACTCTGCTTCCTCGATATCCGCACCTGTGAAGCGCAAGGCCCCAGACCAGCCATTAGGAGAGAGGATTACGACACCAAGCTCCCGCTCAATTGCGAAGAGGAAGATTTTTACGCGGCCGGCCCACCTCCGGAACCCGCAGACGTGTGGACTTCTTCGTTACTATCTGCTATTCGGACAGAGTGCAACGAGATGATGCGGGTGATTTGGCTGGACCGCCGGCGGCTCGAAACCCGCAAAACGACACTCACTGCTGTTCTCCAAAAGATTGAAAATTTTAGGCGGCGGATGGTCGAAAAGTACGAACATTTGCTTGATGGTGAGGTGCCCATTCAACGATACGCCAAGCTGGTCATGAACCTGCTCCTCTACCGCCTTCACGTCATGATCCTTCACCCCTACCACGCCAACGCCAACAGCCCCATGACTCACCGCCTCAACAACCTCCTTGTCACCTCGGGCATTATGATCATCGAGCTCTCGATACAGCTTGAGAACGATCCGCAGTTCCGGGAATGGGCCTGGTACTTGGGCGCATACCAACAGTTCCAAATTGCCCTGCTCTTGGCTACCGAAATCTACTACCGACCGCAAAACAAGGAGGCCTACCGTATCTGGGCTTGCCTGGATTACGTATTTGGCACAGATCGCAACCTACCGCCTGAGATTAAGGGTCTGCAGATCCTAGGTGAGATCATGGGCAAAATGCAAACATACCAGAGCATGCGCAAGATGCGTGCACCAACTGGAACCTCACGAGCGCCGCTGAACAAAACTGCCGTCAACGTGAGGAACGAGAACCCCGGGGTGCAAAATGCTCAACAGCCACACGCTGGACACGGCATGCCCATGGGTTTCAAATCGGAGCCTGGTATGGGTGGCCCTGGTGGTGGCATGCAACAACCCTCACCGATGAGCGGCATGGGGTCTCCGGGGATGGCGTCTCCGCCCAACGCGCAGATGCAAGGACCGCCTCCTGGAATCGTCTTTGCCGGCGTGTCAAACGGCGAGGCTATCTGGAGCATGCCGCCTGTGAACGCGGACAGCCCGGAAAGTGTAAGCGACGGAGTCAGTGTTGGCGGCCACAGGCCCTCGCAGCCGATGAATATCATGAACCCTCTCGAGGGTGTAGACTGGGTAGGTCCACATCGCTCCCGAATGCAGGTAACCCGCAACATGCTGATAAGCTCGACTAGGATATCATCAATAACCTGTTCCCTCACGACCCGAATACGGGCGAACTGAACATATCCGGGTTCAACGATCCAACTCTCGGGTTGGTGAACGGATTCCACTGGGCCCAACGATGAGAGTGGCGATATCAGAGGGCAAAGCTGTTTTCTGTGCTTGCTTGCTGTGTGTTTGGTCTTCATTCAACATTTGCGCGATCATGTCTACTGCGTTGGAAACTGCTGCTGCCACAGTTCAAAAAATCCATGATACCACGGCTATTTGTTTATGCATGCTGGTTGGTTCACACGTAATGCGGAGTTGAATGGGTAAAGTCTTAAGGAAGAAAAGTTTACGAATACGTTTTTTTTCGTCACGATGGAATAGAGGAGGATAGCAATGGGGTCAATGAACGCGAAAGGCGCTGGCCTGGAGTGTGTATGAATAGCAGGTCATGCCAAAGGAGAGTGAATGCCTTGGTGGGCGACATCAGTTGGCTGTCTCCATGAGCTAGAGCGTAATAGAAATGATGTCTTCCATGACGGACGGAACTTTGGTGATTTCACTGTGCAGGACAAAACGTGTGTTTGCAATCAGGAAGCCGTCATTCCTTGAGAATGTCCATTGCAACACTTCTTTTGACAAGAATAAGATGTGGGTGGCATCGATTGGGTGAGAAAAAAGGCACAGCACAGGCTGAGAGGCGAGACCCCTTTTCATGATGAAGGAAAGAGAAATAAGAAGATAAAATAAGTAAGAACCCCAGAGGTATCGTCGTGCAACTCGGCAAAGTGGAAGGAAAAAAAAAACTAAAAAGACTAAACAAAAAAAACTTCAGCCATTCTTTTCCCCCTTCCGTGCCTTCCGTGCCTTCCCGTTCCGTCCTCCCGAAGCCAGAAGATGGGAAATATGTCATAAACTTCGTAATCTTTGGATGGTTGTTGTTCTTGTTGGTATCCCGTTTTCTCCCCCCAAACCAATGTACTGATCCTCCCATTTAATGTACTTTCCCACCTCTTGTGTCTAACCGTTTGGGAGCCAATCTTTTTCCATTACATCTAGCACTACCACCTTCACATCGCCTCCCTTCTCTCGTATATTACCCCTCTCTCTCGTCTTAATCCTCATTGCGTAGAGAAAACTCCTCTACCGCACATTGGAGGCTTGATCGGGTAAAAATGTACCCATGCTGAGATCGCTGCGCGTGGCTGCCGTCTGCCCGCCAAGCGACGCACCGCCAGCGTCGCTCCCGGGCGTGAACAGCCTAACGGACTTGCCCTTGGGCCGAGCCACCAGCACCTGGGCAGGACACACAACAATCTCGTCGTCGTTATTGCCGCCGTCGTCGCCCTTCTTGACGACGAGCGGAAACAGGACGATGCGCACGACGGCGCTTTGGGCCTCGAGGGCCTCGTTGGAGGCCGACTTATCGGCGCTGCGCTCGTTCATGAGCGCCGCGTTGAACGTGACGGTCTCGGCGAGTTCGCCATCTGCGTCGTATTCCGGCTGCAGCGGCGGGAGCATCATGTACTCGGCGCGCTGTGTGCGCATCTCGATGGAGAGGTCGACGGCCTCTCGCATCACGCGGCGCAGCTGTGATTGAATCTGGTCCTCCAGATTGGAAGGGGGAGGGAGGACCCTGGACAGCGTTTGGAAGATGGCCTGGACCACGGCCTCGGTGTCGAGGTCGCGCTGGTGCTTGAAGCTGGGGCGCTTGGAAAGCAGCGTCAGGGTGACGGCGCGCCATTGTCGGACGGCCGGGGGAGGGCCGACCTCGGTCAGCAGCTTTTCCAGCGACTTTAACTTTTGTCGCTGCTCGCGGTCCATGCCAAAGAGGTAACGAGTAAACACGAACTCCCAAATCATGTTCATCGTCATGGACATGAAGACATCTCGGCGCCTGACACGGTCGCCGAGATAAGTGTCCACGTCGGTGCCATCCAGGATGGCGTTGTCGAGACGGTCAATGACCTTTTCGTCGTTGATCTCATTTGTCTTGCGGCAGGCGCGCATGTCGGAGAACTTGGAGAAGCGCAGAACCCACTGCTGTACGTGAGAGCAGAGCTGCTGACATCTATGGTCAAAGTGGTCGACGTCCTTGACATTGAGGAAATCGCTGTCGGCGCCCTTGGTAGCCAGGATCTGGCGCTGCATCTGTCGAATCTTGTCCTTGGCCGCATCGAGCTCGGAGCGTAGCCGGCCAATCTCGGCATCCTTCTGTAGTAGTGACTCCTGGAAGTGGTTTTGTTCGTTGCGCACTTGCTCCAATTGTCTGGAGGCTTCAGAGTGCTGGGTCTCCAATGACCGATATCGCTCACTGTGTTGGGCAGCAAGTTGGGTATTGGCGCTGTTCAAGCCCTCATTGACCTCTGTCAACCGGGCGACCTCCTTTTGTAGAAATTCGAGCGATTGCTTGAGGACGTCGATTTCGGCATCGCGCTCTGCCAGAATACCAGAGGCTCTGTTGCTGTTGTGAGAGTCGGCGTGGGATTTGGCGTCTGTGAGCATCCGGTTCTCGGCCATCAATTGTTCGACGCGAGACTCGAGCTCGAGGACTTGCATGCTCTGGCGACGCCGCATGCTGTGTGGTCGGGTAGGCGATCGGGGAGAGCCGATGCGGCCTTCACCGAATCCATCCTACGATTGAGGTCAGTCAAGTTGTCAGAGGCTGGCGATGCAATCACAAGCGCTTCGAGCAACAATAAACACTTGGAATCGCAGGCGGGGAAGCAAAAGAGCAGAAAGAGTAAAATTAATTGTGCGCAATGAAAAACAAAAAACAGCAATGCAAGAATAACTCACAAAGACGTCGGCCATGTCCTTAGTACGGACACGACCTTCGTTGGCGACGGGGGTGTTGGAGGAGCTGGTCGGGTCCTTGTTGAGGTCAAGCTGACTTCGTTGGCTGATGGATCGCAGGTCTCCGCTTACACGCCTGTCGACCCGGCGAAGAGGCGGGGTGGCGTTGCCTGAACGTTTGATGCCTGGGCTCTCAGGCCGCAACGTTAGTGGTTCTGGCGTTGGCGTCCCCATGGCCCGTCGGTGCCGTGACAGGCTGCTGTTGGACATGGATCTGCGCGCTACAGGCTCTGTAGGCGCTGACGGCTGCAGCCGTGCGACCCTGTCGGAAACGCTGCGATTACCTGGTGGGGGAGTGCTGCGTGGTGACGAGACAGTGCTGCTGATTGCTGCACCAGCCAAGGCAGCCGACGCCAGGTCCTGATACTTGTTTCTTCGTCTCTCGAGCTCCGGGCTGATGCCCCGTTTGTACTTTTGCGGCTCTGGAGTTAGCTCCCGTGCTGCAGGTTCTCGTAGTACTGGCGTCCTGGAAAGTGGGTGATCGCGAGCCTCTCCGTCAATCACTGACACTTTTTCTGGGGACTTCGCTCTCTCCAGCTCTCGAGATCGTCGTCTTTCGCTTCTATGAACCCTCAACTCGGGAGTCCCGCGCCCATCCCGGACTGGTGATCTTTGTCCCTGCCAGTCCCGAAGGTGAATGCCGCTGTCTCGCTGCTCTTCATTGTCGAACCCGCCCTTTCTGAGCGGGTGAGGCGAGCTGGGTACAAACCCGCTGTCTCGGGTTGGGTCCGGTGAGCCCGTGGTTGTGCGAGAAGCAGGTCTGTACAACAATCGAGGTTCGAGATCGCTCCCATCGTGACCTTCCTCCTGAACAGGCGGCAAGATGCTCGGCACCGGGCTCCGGAAACCGCTCATCTCGAAGGTCCGCTCAGGGCTGTTTGGAGAACGTCCAACGAATAGGTCGCGACGGGCCTCGGCCTCGAACCCACGGTCGACGGCTTCGTCCATCTCGCTGACCATAGTATTCTTCATGGGTGTTTTTGCGCCTCGGCTCAATGAGCGCTGTTGTGTCGTCATGCCTGTAGACTCGCTTGCCTGTTCTGCTCCGATCTCTCTGCCGAGAATCGGGCTCTCAATGTTGTCATCCTGAGCCTTTCCCTTGAGCGGTGCTACGAGACTCAAAACATCCTTCGCCTTGTCTTTCTCCTGTGTCGTTCCTTTCGATACGTCTTCTTCCAAGCTTCGTGATGCTGGAGACGCGCCGGGCTTTTGTTCATGGAAAATGGTCTCCTGTGTTTGGCTCGGAATGTCCTCCTTTCTTTGAAGCGAGGGACCAAAGACGTCGTCCGCCGCCATGCTCGTCCTGGCTGATGGCTCCGGCATGTGGTCATCAGCAGCATCCTCACCGCCGCCCCAAAAGTCCTCCACCTCCTTGGTTGCAATTTCGTTGACATCTTTTCTATCGGCACCTTCCCAGAGAGAAGGTTCATCGAACATGTCTTCCTCTTGCGCCGCGCGTATATCCTCGTACTTTGATTTCTTTCCCTTCTTCTTCTTACTGCTAGACTTGCTGGCAAGGGCTGCAGCACCAGCAGCAACTGCTGCTGCCCCTACTGCGGCGCCAATGCCCAACGACTCGGATGCCTTCTTCTCTGGTATGCTTTGCTGAACAGGTTCAACCGGCTTATGGTCATACTTGTGCTCCATGTACGAAGCAGCGATGTCCAGAGACGTGGCCGGTTCTGATTCCCGAAGAGACTCATCTTTGCCCGCGGTCGGCCCAGAAATCTCTTGCTCACGAGGTACGTCGGCTTCAGGGGTAGGGAGTTCATCTCCAGCTTTGCTGATGCCCTCTACAGGGGTTTTGTGGTCATCAAAGTACGCAGCAGCAACGTCTCGAGAGCTAATGATCGGCTCTGGGAGAAGAGTGTCGGATAACTCTCTCGTCTTCATCTTCTTGCGCTTGTTTGGCTGATCAAAAGGCAGTTCGTGAACGACGGTGCTGGTCTCTTGTGCGGGAGTGAGATCGATGTCCACTGACTTGTTCGACGTAGGCGATGGGGTATTGACATTGGTAGGCTCGGGAACAATGTCTGCAGGAGATTCGAGGGCAGATGCGGTCTCTGGAGGCGGTGGCGCTGAAGGGCTTCGAGTGATATCGCGCGGTGCACTGTCGAAATACTCAACCTGGCCTGTCGCATTTTCAGATGGGCCGGGCCCAGGCACAAACGGTTCTTGTTCCGACTGTAAGTTGGTGCTGATGGGTGAGCGGTCCAGAGTTGTATACTGTTTCTTGCCCTTCTTGCCCTTCTTCGACTTTTTGGGTGCGGGGATGTCCCATTCATCATCACCAGCAATGATGGGTTGAGGCGTTGATTCTGGTTCGACTATACTGGTTGTCTGATGAAGTACGTCTTCCAAAGGAAACGAGGTCTTGGCAACATCAGCGTCAGTGGTGGTGTCGGCAAAGTTCTCTGATGTCTTCGTTGGGTTATGACCGCTCTCAATTATGGGTAGGGCTGGGGCGCTCGTCTGCTCCTCGAGGAACGTTGCTGGTTCTTCCGCAAAAGAAAGCCGCTTGGGCTTCTTCTTGTCTTTCTTCGACTTCTTGGAGACGAGCTCCTCCGCAAATGGTTCTTGCGGCGCAACATCAACCTCGCCGGGTTCCTGAGATATTCCCTCAGGGATGACATCAGGCGCTGGCTCGATGATAGTCGCCTGTTCAGAGGGTTCTGTGGTCTCGAGAGAGGGCGTGGCCGGCTCGTCGAGCTGCACCTGGCTGTCGCGCTTTTTGTCGTCTTTTTTGAACTTCTCGAGACCAAATGTCTCTTCAGGCTCCTCAGGGGACATATTCTTCAGGATAATTGGTACGCTTGGTTCCTCAAAGCTCCGCATGTCGTCCTGCTCGGTTACGTCCAATGGAGCGCTGGGCAAGACCGGATCCACCAGGGTATCATCAGGGAATGTCTCATTTCCGATTGCCTTCTCCGATGTAGGTTCAGCAGCCGGTGCGTTCTCAACTGTTGTCTGGGGTTGGTCGAGGTCTCGGTGGTGGTCAGGGGTCAAGGCATCCATCTTGTCGGGGCTTGCTGATGCATCGGAAGTGGACAGAGGCTGATGAGCACCTGTGGACTCGAGGGACCTGTCCGCTGCGATATTGTCATCTGTCGATGCCGGCTTGTCGGTCGCAACATAGTCTCCGGTTCTCGAGGCAAGCTCTTCAATTGGAGACTGGCGACCCAGTGTTGGTTCGATATCCTGCTGCTCAGTCGACTCAAGCTTGGATATTGCCGTGTCAGATGCCAAGGGCGACTCGTGTTCAGCGTCGTCAAATGCCAGGCTCTGTCGCTTCTTCTTTTTGTCCTTCTTGTTCTTCTTCGCAGGTGCGAAATCAGCAAGGCCAGTATAGGGCACGACCTCTGGCTTGGCCACGACGTCAGGCGTTTCGGATGGACGGAGTTGATCGTAAGGATCCTCGGAGAGTCTCTCAGATGAGATGGGAGCGACGGATTCTTGCTGAATCGAAGATGCAGCATCAGGCTGGCTGTCCAGAACATTCGGCTTGGGTTCAAGGCCCAGAGTGCTCATTGGTTCGTCTGATTCCTTTGGTTGCTCAGGCTGGTCATCTTGTGAGAGGACAACTGTGGGTTGGGTCTCGTGAACCACCGAAGCCGCCTGCGCATCGGAGATGATCTCGGGCTCTGTGCGAGTGGTCTCAACCTCGGGCTCAACTGAGAGAGACTGCTTCTTCTTGTTCTTCTTACCCTTCTTCGAAGTTGATGCCTCGGGCGAGTCCTCAGCAGGCAGGACCGTTTCCTCTACAGGCTCGACGGCCGAGCTCTCAATGATAGGCTCTGCAGTGCTGGGCTCTTCGATTGAATTGGCGGCAGTGCTTTCCGACGCGGTACCTTGTTTTTCAGCAGCTGGGACGATAGGTTCGAGCTCAACCAAGGTAGACTTTCTCTTCTTCTTGTCTTTCTTGGACTTTTTGACTACGAACTCTGATGGCTCCTCGGCAGCAGGCGTGTCTTCCGGGCTCTTCTCGGTCTCAAGGTCAAGAGATTTGGACTCGGTTGATGGTTGGGGCTGGTCCTCGACCGTCGGTGCTGAAGAATGCTCCCGCGGGCCCTCATGCGCAGGTGAAGACCTTGCTTCCTTCTGCACTAAGGCTTCTGCAGAGTCGCCCTCAAGTGACGCTTCCACAGGATGCTCGGCCGGTGGGATCTCTAAAACCATCTTATCAGAGGCCAGAGATCTGTTGGTAGTGGTAGCATTGTCAGCATGTGTCACGTCCTCCTCGGTGTCTTCAATGGTTGTCTCCATCGGGGTGGCGGTTCCAGATGCAAGATCGAAATCCTCTTCGGCCATGGACTTCTTCTTTTTCTTCTTATCCTTCTTGGACTTCTTGACAGGCACACTCTCGGGCCATTCTTCCTCAACTGGTCCGCCAGTTGGAAGCTGGGAATCCTTGGCGATGGCATCTGGATCAATGGCAGTATCCAGTTGGTTCGAGGGTATATGTGCTCGTGCGATGGTTTTCTCGATAGAGCGATCTTCCACCTCTTCGATTGGGGCCGAGATTGGCTCAGCCTCGGGTGATTTGGCATCTGCAGAAGTCTCTGCCGGCTCGACGGATACATTGGGCAACTGCGTTTGTTGACTCACGGGCTGAAGTGCCTCCTCAGCTGGGGTGGCAGTTCCCGATGGGATCTCAAAGTCATCCTGAGTTTTGCTCTTCTTCTTCTTGTCCTTCTTCGACTTCTTCTGGAAGGCTGAGAATTCGAGGTTTGGACTCTCGTTGGAAGCCTCGATAGGTGTCTGAATGGGGCCATCGACGGGAGCCAACTCGACAGGCGTCCTGTTAGGTTTTTCAGCGGAAGATTCCTCCACCGGAGCTGTGGTAACCTCTGTCGCGATAGTCTGCGAGTCTGTGTCGGCTGATTGCATCTCCTTAACCTCATCAACGTCAGAAGGCACAGAAAATGGCCCGCTACCCATCTTTGCCGCCTCTTCTGCGCCTGCAGTGATGGCATCTCCTTGGGCTACTGATTCTGCTACCGAATCCTCCTTGCTTGCTTCGGTTGGTTTCAGTGACGGAGCATCGGTGGTAGTTGCGCCTGTGGCTTCTTTAACATCAGGAGCGAATCCGCCGACGGGCTCTGAGGGCTCTTCGGCAGTGGGCGTTGCGGTTCCAGAGGGGGTTTTCGAGTCGTCTTGAAGCTTGCCCTTCTTATTCTTTTTCTTGTCCTTCTTTGACAACTTCGGGGATGAATAATCCTCCACAGGTTGAGGAGAGTCTTGGGCAGCACGGGAAGACTTCTCTGTTACCGCCATTTCGATTGACTCTTTGGCTGGCTCCTCACGAGATTCTTCGGCGTTCTCAAGCTGCATCGACCGTTCGGCATGCTGGTCAACTGCAGCACTTGGCATTGATGTGGAAGGTTCCTCTACTGCAGCATCTGTGTGCTCGACGAACCCGACAGGGTCGCTCATCAAAGGCTCACGGATGGGCTCGGCAGCCGCTTCGGCAGATGGCTCTGTGGTTGGTTCGGTCGTTTGAGTGATAGTCTCAGTCGAAGGTTCGGTCTCAACCATGATCAAGGCCTTGCCCTTCTTCTTCTTCTTGTCTTTCTTCGCCTTCTTGCCGATCACCGGGGATTCATCATCAACATTGACATCTGGAGGTGCGGAAGTATCGTTTTGGCTCTCAGCCTTTTCTGGTGCATGATTCACCTCAATAAGTACTGGGCTCGCATCCTTGGGAGTGTCATCAGATGTCGCAGCAGTCTCTGCTTCGGGTGCGAGGGACTGCTCGGATGGGATGTCTGCATTATTGCTGGCGGCCTTGTCGTGATGGTCGTCCTTCGCTTCGGGGGTAGCTTCCTCGGCGGCAGCAGCCATCTCGACCATCTCCTTCTTCTGCTTCTGCTTCTTATTCAGACCTTTTAAAGGGTCCTCTTCGATGGCTAGCGGTTCCGACTCGGACTTCTCGGCGGGCTTCTCTTCAGTAGTCTCCTCGGCAAGCGTTTCCTCAGCAGGCATTTCCTCGGTGGCCTTGCTCTCAAACTCCACTTCATCAGGCTTTTCTTTAGAGACTTGTGAAGCTTCAGCAGTGGCAGCCTCAGAAACAGCAGCAGCAGCAGCCGCCATCTCACGCATTTTCTTCTTTTTCTGCTTACTGCTTAGCCCCTTGAAGGGGTCCTCGTCGACCTGGGACGCCTCTGCAACAAGAGAGTCTTCCACATCCTTCTCATCGGTGGCTTTGTGGTCGATAGGCACCTTCTCGTCGGCCGGGGCTTCAGCAGGCGTCTCTTCAATAGCCTTATCCTCGGCGAGAGTCTCTGCAGGTGTCTCATCGAAAACCTTGTCTTCATAGACCACCTGCTCCACAGGCTTTGCTTCGGCCTCGGCGGCAGCCATCGCAACCATCTCCTTCTTCTTCCCGTTCTTGCTCAGGCCAGCGAAAGGATCCTCTTTGGTTTGAGGCTGCTCGGGCTCCGGTTCAGGCACCGACTTTGATTCGGATGGAGGCTCTTTTGTATCGACACCCTGAGCAACAGGCTCCCCGTCGGCAAGTTTGATTGTCGCGGGCATCTCATCCTCGGCCGCTTTTTGCTTGGAGGATGACTCCAGGGCCTCTGAGACAGCCTCAGCAGCGGCAGTGGCCTCAGCGGCCTTAGCGGCGGCAGCTACCTCGGCTTTCATCTTCTTTTGCTTGTTGTGCAGACCTTTGGAAGAATCCTCCTCAATTTTGGCTGGCTCTAATCCTGGCTCTGACCCAATATCTGGCTCCGCTGCGCCTTCTGGCTCCGATGCAGGCTGCTTCTCGATTAACGACTGGATGGGAGTCTTATCAGCGGTCGTGTCTTCGACAAGCGTCTTCTCATTGGCAAGCTTCCCATCAGCAGGCTTCTTCTCGGCGGAGGTCTCGTCGGTGGAGTTCTCCTCGGCCAGCACGTCCTCTGCGGGGTGCAGCTCAATGGGAGTATCGTCGGCAGGTTTCTCCTCAGCAGCGTTGTCTTCCGGTGTCTTCTCAGCCTCGACAGAAGCGGCAGCAGTGGCAGCAGCGGCAGCAGCTTGGGCGGCCGCCTTCATCTCGGCCATCTTCTTCTTCCTCTGCTTTTTATTCATACCCTTGAACGGGCCCTCCTCATTCTTTGGCTGCTCCGCTGACTTCGCTGCAGCCTCTGGGGCACTCACTGGTTCCTCTGTGGGTTGTGGCTCTGGCACAGAAGTCTCCTCGATGGTGTTCCCATCAGTACACTGCGCCCCGGCAGGGCTCTCAACAGCAGGCGCGGAGTTGGCACATTGTTCCTCGGTGGTCGCCTTAGGCTCCTCGGCAGCGGTTTCAGCAACAACGACCGGCTCGGTAGCAGTCTCGGCCAGGGCAGCAGCGGCAGCGATCTCTGCCTTCTTGTTCTTCTTCTGTTTGTTGCTCATGTCTTTGAAGGGATCTTCCTCGACCTCAGGCTGTTCCGATTCCGGTGCCGTCTTCTCTTCGATAGTCGTTTCTTGCTCGGGCTCCGTTTCGGCAGGAACCCCTGTCTGTTGGATAGTCTCTGTTGGAAGTGCGGGCTTTTCCGATGTGTCTTTCAGCTGGTTACTCTCCTCGGCACCAGAAACGACGGCTTCCTCGCGAGTTTCCTTCTGCTGCAGCACAGGTATCGATAAAGGCGTAGCTCCTGTCTCTAAAATCGGAAGTTGCTCGTCCAAAGCATCAAGCTTAGCGTCCTTTTTGTCCTTCTTCTTGCCCTTCTTCGATTTCTTCGAGGTGGCGACCTCTTCCGCTATAGGCGTCGACCATTGTTCTTCAATGGCAGGACCCTCGGGAGTGATGGCTCTTGACTCGGTGATTACTGCTACCTCTGATGGGATAGTTACGTCCTCCGATGCTTTGGAGCTTGACTCTTCTGCGGCCGGTTCAACGGCAGGCATGGTTGACGGCTCGGAAGTCTGCATTACGTCCAGCAGGTCAATTTCCTTGGCCACAGGCTCCGGGTACGACGTCGCTGGCGCCTCATCGGGGGTGCTAGAAGCGAGATCCTTCTTCTTTTTCTCGTCCTTCCTAGACTTCCTCGTAACAGCCGGGAGTTCTTCTTCCGGCAGTGCACTGGTGCTATCTGCAGGCGTCTCGATCGTCGCCGCTGGAGTAGGATCTGTTTGGCTGAGAGGCTCTGATGGTGTTTCCTGACTGACTTGAGGTTCTTCAGTCGTAGGGTTGAGGGAGGCTCCTACTTCCGTGTCGGTAGGCTGCAAAGTTGCTGTTGAGTCTTGGGTCGGAGGTGCTTCCTCAGACTTCAGGTCGTCCTGGGCATCGGCCTTTGGCAGGTCTTCAGGTGCCGTATCCAATGAAGCACGACCATCTTCAGAAGGCTTCTGTGCTGTGTCGTCAGGCAACGAGACGTCATCAGGAGAAGCAGATGGGGTCGCCCTTTCTTGGTGTTCAGATGACTCCTCTAGTTGAGTCGGCGACTGAGGAAGTTCCCGACTATCATCCAATTGAAGGCTTTGCTGCTTCTTCTTCTTTTTCTTGTCCTTTTTACTTTTCTTGGTCGGCTCAAAATCATTGATGTCAGCCTCTGCGGGTTCGGCTAGCAGCTCATCTTTTGTTGTTGATAGTAATGAACTTTGAACCTCCTCCGATATGCTTTCCGCAGGGATTTGCGTCTCTTCACTCTTCTTGGACTCTGCACTTCCCAGAACATCCGTGGGGACCTCTGTTGTTCCCACGTGGGTTGGCTGGTGGTCACCAGTATCATCCTCCCTGGAGGCTTCATCCACACCTGAGGATTGCAAAGTAGCTTCCGCCTCAGCAGCAATCTCGCGCGTTTCAGGTGCAGACTCGGTGCTTTTCTCTTCCACTACAGCAGACGCTTGAGCTGCGGCCTTCTTTTTCTTGTCTCTTTTACTCTTTTTGCCAGCTGGCTGAACTGCCCATTCATCCTCGCCAGCCTCAATTGCTTCTGTTACGGCGGCCGCCTCCAGGGCGTCCGCAACGGGCAGCGAGGGTTCCGGCCCCGCCTGTTCCGATGCTTGGACCTGTTCATCAATGGCCTTGACAGCCGGGGCTCCGTCGTCCACAATCTGTGACTTGAGATTTTGGACATCATCCTGAGGGATTGGTTCGGAAGCTGCGGCCTTGGTCTTCTTTTTGCTGCTCTTCTTGTCCTTCTTGGACATCTTGCTCGAGCTTGAGGGCTCAGAACCAATGTCGTCTCCCTGACCGGCTTGTAACTCGGTCTGGTCGGGGTCCTGGGCGGTGCTCGGGTCCCCTGTCGATTCAACGCTGGGGAGGGTCTCCGAAAGCGGCTCTAGTTGCGGCTCCGGAGTGATCGGTTGACCCAACGATTCCGAATTGTCTGACTGGCCCGGGGGTTCAGCATTGGCCGCGAGAGGATCGAATTCCTTTCGCTGGTCCTTCTTTTCTTCTTTCTTTTCGACGTTTGAGATCTTGTCTAGTTGGACGTCTTCCGAAAGGGTCTCGGCAGAAGAGTCAGTAATCCCCGCGTCAGACTTTTTGCCAACCTCCAATGATGTCTGACTGTGTACCTGTCCTAGAGGTTGGGGGATCTCCGTGTTTGTGTCTTGATTCGCCAAGGCTATGACCGGGGGTAAAAGTGGACCTCCAGCCTCCAGGGCCGAGTCGGTGAGGGCCGGTCCCACGGGTTGGGCATCCGCTATCCGCCCGTTTTGCGTGTTCTCCAGTGATTTGTCGTCAATCGGCTCCACACCCACATGCAGGCCGGGGTCCTGGCTGCCGACCTCTCCCGTTTGAGCGTTGGTTCCCGTTGATGGTTCGTCAATGGTGTCAGGGCGGCCCGCAGCTTCGGGGACCGATGTTGCACCAGCCTGGGTGCTAGCCACCTGCTCCGCGTCCACCTCCCGCTCTAATGTCTCACCGCCCTTCTCGTTGGCCACTTCTGCGCCGCCCTCACTGGAAGACGCAGTCGCTGAAGGCTCCCCAAACGCAGACCAGGGCTGTTCAGGCTGAAGGTCCATTGGCTCGCCTGCAACTCCCCGCGTTGTGTTCAGCCCAGCAGATGACGGAACTTCGTCGCCGGGGGTCGGGGTGGTGTCTTGCAGTGTGGGCAAAGCCTCGATTGCAGGGTGCATCTGTGCTTGGCCATCGGAGTCGAGATCCTTCTCCGCTCCGGGCGTGGCTGTTTGGTCGATATCGATGCCTTGCGAGGCCGAAACGTCGCCTTGACTGCCTGCTTCGGGCAAGTCCCCTGTCTTTGAAGCATCCTCAGCCGAGCTTAGCTCGGTTGCAGTGGATGCCTCAATGATGGAATCGCTTTCCGTGTTGCTTGCCGTCTCCGAGCCAGCTTCGTCTTTATGAGGCAGTTCAGGCTCAACAATGGTCGAGAAAGACTCCAGTTCAGGTGCCCAGGTCACGGATTTCCTCTTCTTCTTGCCCGCAGTTGTAGCAGTCGGCCACTCAGCCTCTGTCGACGTATCTGCTTGCGGGAAGGGGATTTCGTCACTGCTAAGCTCTCCCGATGGAGAGGTCAAATAAGCGGACTGTTCTCTTGTATTCGCTACATCTGTCGAGTTTTCGAGGGTACTCTCCGGGTCCAGGGTGGAAGACTTCTTGCCCTTCTTCTTCTTCTTTCCCTTTTTGTTAACAGTTGGTCCTGGGTCTGCCTCCTCTGAAATCTTGCTGTCCGTAGCGAATTCTCCGCTCGCGGGGGGTTCTTGCGATGATTGCTCCATCTCCCCAGTCTTGTCTGAAATTGTGTTCGAGTCTCCAATGTCCGTGATTGTCTTGTCTGGGATCGACTCGTCCGTAACCTTCTCGTCCATTGTATCCTTCTTGTCCGAATCCTTGGCGGCGTCCTCAACAGTTGGTTCCAATGCGACGACAGCGGCGGCTGCAGCGGCAGCGGCAGCAGCAGCAGCCTTCTTGGCCTTCTTCTTGCTCTTATTGGATGATGGTGCTTCCGATTCAATTGGAGAGTCCAGACCACGGTTCTGCTGGTCCTCGGCGAATGATTCTTGCGGTTTGAAGTCAAGTGAAGCAGTTTGGCTGTCGACCAACGTCGGCTCCTGAGAAGCATTCTCGAAAACCTCATCCGGACTAATAGGAGTGGCAGGATCTTGCGGAGGTGTGAGGAAGGCTTCGTCCTGGCTTTCTGTCATTGCTGACGTTTGAGATCCCGCTTGAGCTGTCTCCTCCGCGGCGAAATTTGCTACGTTGACATCGATCGGCTGGAATTGATCGGCTGTGTCAACCAATTTCTGCTCATCTGGCGCATCAATCACAGGGGATTTCTCGTCAGTAGCTGAGTTAGATGAAGCGATGTCTGCAGGTGCGATAGGGAGCTCATCGTTGACGACTGTGCTAGCTTCCGGGTCCTCTTCGACTGCCTTCTTGTCCTTCTTCTTCTTTTTCTTTGATTTCTTAGAGGACTTGGAAGTCTCCTCGGTCGGAGTCGAATCTTGCGGTTGCTCGGCGGGAAGGGTAGAAGAGGTAGGAGTCTCAGGAGCCTCTGCTGTGGAAGGGCCCGTTTCAGCCGGTACGTCTGGCTTGTTGGTCTGCAGGACGGTATCTTCCGATTGCTGTGCGTTCGCGCGGATGGGTTCAAAGGCGTCGGCATCGGTAATATTGTTTCCACTGGATAGGTCTTCGGCGACTGTCTCTATGGTTGGAACTTCTGAGACGGATGCCTCGGCCGCTGGCTCTTCAGTGGATGCCTTATCAGTGACGAAGCCTTCAGCTGAGAGAGGTTGCGATGGCAAAGCCTCAGTGGTCGAAGTCTCAACTTCCGGGGTCTCAACAACCGGAGTCTCGGCAGCCGGAGTCTCGACGGAAGTCTCGACGGCAGGAGTCTCGACGGCAGGAGTCTCGACGGCAGGAGTCTCGACGGCAGGAGTCTCGACGGCAGGAGTCTCGACGGCAGGAGTCTCGACGGCAGGAGTCTCGACGGCAGGAGTCTCGATAGAAAGAGCCTGAACAGAGGGGACCTCAGTGGTAGGGGCGTCGGCAAAGTACTCGGGAGCAGGACTCTCGATTCCCCAGGCGTCGAACGCCGGGGTGTCGATGGCGGGAGCTTCACCAACACGGACATCGGAGGCGGGAGTCTCAGTAGTAGTAGCCTTAGTAGAAGGGACCTCAGTGGTAGGAGTCTGAACGCCTGGGGATTGCAGAGGCGTCGACTCGGATGACATCACGTCGTCCAACTGCGACAGCGAGGTACCCTTGCCCTTCTTCTTCTTTTTCTTCCTCTTCCCGGACGCTTCGGATTGAACGGGCTCAGCCGGTGGCGACATCACGCTCAGAATAGGAGGCTCAGAAGTTGCCGTTGCGCTGTCGTCTACGACAGCTGGCACATTGTCAGAAGTTTCAAGGGCGGGAACGGAAGCTTCCTCAGTGACATCTTCCGGAAGTGGTACCGCGGCAGCATCCCTCTCAGCCGAAGCTGGTTCGGGTACTTCGTCAGTCTTTTCGGCAACATCCTCCGGAAGAGGCACTGCCGCAGCATCCGCTTCGGCAATAGCTTGTTCAGGTGCCTGCTCAGCGATGTCATCTTCCCTTGGAAGAGGAACAGTAGTAGCATCTGGTTCGGCATTGGGTAAAGCAGACGTCTCCTCGGGTGTCTTCACAACAGGCGTTTTCGCCGTTGTGTTATCGACGACAGCCTCCGCGGAGAGAGCTTGAGAGGTGTCGTAATCGTTTGGTCCGACGTCCAAGCCTGATGCAGAAGGTTCTGTGCTCGCGGCTATTTCGGTAAATGAAGGCTTTGCGTCAGCTTCAATCACATCTTCAGTTTCTGCAGTCTGGTCGTTCTTGGACTTCTTCAGCTTCTTCTTCTGCTTCTTGGATAACGGCGCAGAGAAAATCTCAGCTGGATCCTCTGCCCCACGCGATTCGACAGAGATCTCGTCAGTGATTTGTTCGGCTGCCGGTTGTTGTGAAGCCTCATTGCTCTCTGCAGCAGAGATGTCTGCTAGGCCAGAGACAGAAGGCTGCTGTTGCCAGGGGTCCTCATCTAGCTGCCATGGATCGTCTTCCGGGTTGGGTGAGACTTCCTCCTGTGCCAAAGGTGCAGGCTGCGCTTCGGGAATGGTCATGTCGGCGTCGGCGGGTTTGTCATTTTGGCCAAGAGTAACAGTCTGCTGCTCAGCCAAGCTATCAGATAAGTCAAGTGACTTGTCGTTGGACTCGAAGTGGTGCGGTGGTGATCCCGATAGCGCAATGGGCTTTTCCTCTGAGCCTTGGCCATATTGCTGGCCAAGCAACTTGTCTTGGATCTCGCTTAACTTAATCTCTGGTGCCTCGGAAACGGAACCGGGGTCTTGGACCTCGTTCGTGGTGACAATTGACTCTCGCTGTTCGGGCACAGTGTCGCCAGCAGCGTTCAGGGACCTAGCTTCGTTATCTGGTGCGGGAGTGCCTGATTCAGAAGAGACAGTCAAGGGCTCAGGGGCCGAGCTAGATGGTAGAGGCTCATTTGTCACATCCATAGACTTTTTCCCCTTCTTCTTCTTTTTACCCTTCTTAGTGTCAGGGACTGAAGAATCAGGAGTTGAGGAAGTAGCAGGAAATTCAGCCTCGACTTCCTCCTTCAGAACATTGGCCTTAGGCACTGGCTCTTGGGCCACATCTTTGATCGTGACGGTGACTGGTACCTCGGTGACAGGGAGTACTGGGAGTTGTTCGGCTTCATTCGTATCCTTGATCTCCTGGCCGTCGGCAGAAGGGACCTGAGGAGGTTCTGGAATAGACTCTGAAGCCTTGGGAATCTCACTGGCTTGGGCAGGACTAGCTTTTGCGGCAGCCAACTCGGCCGCGGCGGCCATCGCAGCCAGCTTCTTCTTTCTCTGCTTTTTGCTCAAACCCGCAAGCGGGTCTTCATCCACCTTGGGCTGCTCTGGTTCTGCTTCAGGCTGCTTCTCCTCCACGTCCGCGAGAGAAGTGGCTACAAGCTGCTCAGGCTCGGTTGGTTCCTTAGCTTGAGAGGGGTTGGTTTCAGCAGCAGCAGTCGCTTCAACAGCCAACTGTGTTTCTTCGACGGACTCCGAGGGTGGCGTGACGGTAAGCTGCTCTACTTCCACCGTTTTACTGGTTTCAGTGGCTTCGGCGGCGGCAGCAGCAGCAGCCTCAGCCTTCTTCTTCTTTTTCTGCTTCTTGCTCAAGCCAGCAAAGGGATCCACGTCAACCACTGGTTGCTCTTCAGGCTTAGCCTGTTCAATCAACGGTTCCAGCGACTCATTGACGTGCTCGGGGAGTGGAACAGCAGCAGCTATTTCGGCTTCGGATAACTCTTTCTCCTTGGTAGCATCTACTGGCTCAGAAGAAGTTTCCAGAACGGTCTCCGAGAGTTCAGGGAGAGGCACTTCCGCAGCTCTTTCGGCTTCCGTGGTCTCCGTAGCCTTTTTGGCATCGAATAGTGGCTCCAAGATAGCTCCGGGTGGAGGGCTTGAAGAGATGGGGGCGGTCTTGGCTTCAGAGGCGTCAGCTTCGGTAGTAGCGATGGCAGCGGCGGTGGCGGCGGTGGCGGCGGCAGCCATGGCTGCCATCTTCTTTTTCTTCTGCTTCTTACTCAAGCCGGCAAAGGGATCCTCTTCAACTTTAGGCTTCTCCTCGAACTTGACTTGCTCTTCAGCCTTGACCTGTTCTGAGGGCTCCTTCGTATCCAACGAAGGCATCTCTTGGACGTTCTCAGGGAGCGGCTCAGCCGGAGTCTGCTTGACCTCACGGGCCTCTGCAGCCTTTTCAAGAACTGGCAGGGAAGTTGACGTAGCCCCTGTGTAGAAAGCGATCTCATGCTCGTGCTTGACATCGGCAAGAGAGTCCAAGGGAGCCTCGAAGGTCTCGTCGGACGAGGCCTTCGGTAGGGGGATAGCCGCCGCCTCTTCAAGCACGGTAAGGGGAGTCGACTGTCCCTCTGTGTCGATGGCGATCTCAGGCTTGTACTCGACATCAGCCAAAGAGTCCAGAGGAGCATCGACAACCTCATCCGAGGCTTCCGGCAACGGGATAGCCGCAGCTCGTTCAACCTCAGTCGTCTTCGCAGTCTGCTCAAACTTGGGCGCAGAAGCGGAGGGCGGCGTCGTGTCTGCTTCGGAGGTGGCCTTGCTATTCTGCTCGGTCGACCCACCGGATCGTTCGAGCTCCTGCATCTCGGCCTGAGCCTGCTCCCAAGCCTTCTTGATCTTGAGTTGCTTTCTTTCCTTTTTGGACAGCTTCTTCTCGGGCGCGCTGTCCTCGGGGGAAGGCTCGGGTGTGGCAGGTTCGAGGGCTGTTTCGTCGACCAGAGCATTGCGACCCACAGAGACGCTTTCTTCTGCTGGGGATTTGCCAGCATCAGCACCATCGCTGGGCACAGATGGAACCTCCTCGACCGCGACGGGGGCCTCATCGTTTGGCGCTACAGACTGAATCTCCCTGGTTGAAAGCAGCGCATCATCGATACGCTGAACTGAGGGAGCAAACTCGGTTGATAGAAGCGCGTCTTCGTCGGCAGATGCAGCAGGCAGTGGCGGCAAAACGTCCGCGCTAGTAGGCTCATTCGAGAAGATTTCGACTGAAGGAACCTCGGCTGGCTGCTCCGTAGCCCTATCGACTGGCGAAGCGGGAACAGCTTCAGTTGAGACAAAGGTCGGCTCTTCGGTCGGCATGGTGCGTGCATGGTCGCTTGACGGCAAGAAGTCCTCATCTATCGAGCCGATTGCAAGAGGCTCATTTGACACTAAGCCTCCATCGGTATCTGTCGCAAGAACGGGAGTAGGCTCAGCTGAAGAGGGACCGTCGACTGAAGCACCCTTGCCCTTCTTCTTCTTCTTTTTGTCTTTCTTGGACTTCTTCCCTTCAACCAGCGGTGGCATCGTTGGCTCGGGAGATTCCAAGGCCTTTGCTTCTTGGTCAATCTCTGTAGGGTTGTCTTGGGTCCTGGCATGGTCTGCGAGGTAGGCAGCCCCTAGACCAGCCGCGGCACCTCCCAACAAAGCGCCAATAGCAGCATCGCGAGAGCTAGAGTGACCATCATACTCAACCTCGGTCAAAATAGCGGCAACGTCGCGAGAGCTGTTAGGCGTGGGGCTTGATGGTGTTTCTGATGTGTCACGATCCGTTAGAGTTTTGACGATTGATGGGGGCGTCATGTGTAGGAGATACGAACTTCTTTCTTTGGACGTGGTCTCTACTTGTTCCGGCTCGGGCTCCTCAGATGCGTACGTGGCAGGGCTGTCGGGGAGAGCTGGTAGCTGGTCTAGCTTAGCCTCCGGAATGTCCGAATGGTGAATAGGGCTAGCAATCGCCGTCGCTGGGGATGCAACGGGGCTGGCAGGAAGCGGCGGCAAGTCTTGCAACTCCGGCGGGGTGATGGCAGATCCCGCAACTGGAGGAAGGGCTGGTGATGCCGGGTCTGGCAAGCCTCTCTCCTGAGAAATGAATGCTGCTGAAGCAGGTCCTTGACTCAATGTCGGCGACATCAACGGACTGGCAGGAAGAACGGGTAGGTCCTCAAGCTCATGCTTTGAGAGATCCAATCGTCGAGGGGTGGCGTCTGGAGCGTCTGGAATGACGTGCAGACCAGGCGATGCCGCATCGAACATGGCACCAGCATGCTGGATTGCATGTTCTGCCTTTGGCGTAGTTTCCTGCGAGCTGAAACGACGCTTCGCATGTTCGGGATAATATGACATATCCGTGTCAAGGCGAAGGTCAGGCTCAAAGGGCGATGCCTGAAGCTGATGGAAATAGTTCACATCGTCATCGCGCAGCGCGAATTCCGGTGCGGGAGACTCCCGCGAGGACGGCTCGCTCGGAGGCAGCTCGGGGAAATCGACGGGTGGCTCCATCGACTGAGCTGCGGATTCCTGACGAGCCTGCTCGAGCAAGTAGAGGGGCTTGATTTCTCGACTGCTCTCCCACGATATGGGCCTCGAGGGGCGTCTGGAAAGGGAAGCGGGGTGCGGAGGGGTGATGTGCGTGGTTTCGGGGGACGTCGGCACCGCTGGGGAAGTGGCGGGCGAGACTCCAAAGGTGCCGGGAGACGACGGCGCCGACCTCTGCCCCAGTCGCAGCTTGAAGGGAACAGCAGTCTGACTTGGGCTTCTAGTCGGTGTCTCCATATTGCTGCGCTTGCGCGCGTGTGTCTTTGGCGTCTTGGAGTCGTGCTGGCGCCTACGCTCTTCTGGTGGCGTCTCCGGCCGGCTGTCGGGCAAGGCGGGAAGCTCATCCAGATCTGTCTGGGTAGGGGAGCCAGGGGTACTGGGCGGCATTGGGCTGGGTGGCAGAGGGAGGAAGTCTCCGTACTGAGGATCGATGGCAGGTCTAATAGTCCGCGGCACGATCTCAGGATCGACAATGTCAACGTCTCGCGGGGGACTGGCGGATCTCTCGCGATATCGAGGAGCATCTGACGACTCTTCCAACTGCGGTTCGGTGGCGTTGGAGCGGGACATCATGGAGCCCAAAGCTGCCACGGCGCTCGCCAAGCCGGCACCCGCGCCAAGGGTGCCGGCATTATCTAAAAAAGACGACTTCTCATCCTTGCCAGATACATCCTTGCTGCTCCTATTTCCAAACAGGTTGTTGAAGAAGCCGCTACTGCGCTTCTCCTCTTCCTTGGGACTCTTCTTGTCGTCCCGGCTACGTCTCTTGCGTTCAGAGCTTTCGGACACCACCGACTTGGCATCGTCGTCGTAGCGAGGGCCATTGGAGTGTCGGTCAGACTTCTCACGTCGAGACGAACGGTCAGAGACTGGGTCCCGATAGTCCTCACGGCGACTTTTGGAGCGGCGTTCTGACTTTTCGCTCCGTGTTGCGGGATCGGACACAACTGAACTAACATCCCTATCATCGAACCGACTGCTCCGGGACCGACGGTCAGATTTCTCACGTCGGCTCGAGGGGTCAGAGACCACAGAACTCGCGTCTGCCTCATCGTACCGGCTGCTTCGAGGTTGACGTTCCGATTTGTCACGCCGGCTTGCAGGATCAGAGACTACGGAGCTCACGTCGCGGTCTTCGTTCCGGCTGCTCTTGGAACGGCGGTCGGACTTCTCGCGCCTGCTCGATGGATCAGACACCACAGAGCTCACATCTCGTTCTTCGAACTTGGAACGGTCCCGCTGAGATTTGGCCGGAACATCGTCCCATCCTTCAAGATCATCGCGAGTGTTGTTTCGTTCGACCGTTGGAGTCGCAGTGTAATCGCTCTGTTTCTCCACATCTGTCCATTCATCTGAGCTCTGCTTGGACTTCTTGGACTTCTTCTTCTTCTTCGCAGACTCCTCCCACGCATCTTCGCCAGTCTCGTGAGGCTCACTGGATCGGTACAACTCCCTCTCGGGCAGCTTCTCGCGGGAAGTGCTCGGTTCGTTATAAGAAGATGGCTCTTGGGCTGTTGGCTCATCATCATCATCATCGTACGTGACTACGATGTCAGATCTCGAGGCTCGACTCTTTTTCTTGTCTTTCTTGCTCGTTTTCGTAGATGGAGAGGCCTCATGATCTGCTGGGGCGGCTTCGGGGTCCACTGCTCCAGAGGCGGGAGTCTCACCATAAGGGTTCGTTGCCCCAGAAGAGGCGGGCAAACCCCAGGTAGGTGCGTCCTGGGACCCACGAGTCTTTGGGCCAAGCGCCACAACGGTCTCTGGGCTTTGAGGAGTGTCGTAGTAGCTGCGTGGCCTCTCGTAAGGAGGGCCCGTCTCTGCAAAGGGAGCAGGCTGATCTCGGTAAGCTATAGGAGGCTCACCGTCGTAGCTGTTAGGTCTATCGTAGGGGGCCATGGTTTGCGAATAAGGAGCTGGCGGAGGTTGGGGTGCAGCTTCAGTGACATCGTGATAGCTATGAGGTCTGCCGTAGGCGTGGTCCATCGGTGCGAAGGGGTTGGGCTCAGCTTGTGGTGTGGCTTCGGGAACGTCATAATAGCCGTGTGGTCTTCGGTAAACAGGGGTTGTTGCAGACGAAGGAGTAGGTTCAGGTTGTGATCTGGACTCGGGGGTATCGTATGTCTCTCCGGGTAACGTGCTATCGAGGCTTTGCCTCTTCGACGCCTTTTGCTTGCGCTTCTCCTTCTTACTCAGCTTCCTCGACGGCTGAGCTTCTTCAACTGGCGGCTCCTGCTCTATGAAGGGTGGTTCTTTGGCCTTGCCCTTGTCACGGCGCTCTATTTCGCGAGGGGAGTCGGTCGCGTGCCCGTTGTTCAACTGCTTCTCAACCACTGGCGTGTCTGGCACTTCGCCGATGACAAAGCCGCGATCGATCGTAATGGGCCCATCATGGGTATGATCAGGCCCATATATACCCAGGTCGGTGACAGTCTCCGCGAAAGGCTGCTGATAGACAGCCGGCTCACTCTGTCCTGGTGGACTGTCGCGTCGCATATAGGTGGGGTTATCAATAACAATGTTCGGGTCAAATCCAGTGTCTTGGAGACCAGCAGCCAGCACAGACGCAAATTCTAAATCATCCGCAAAGGCGCCAGGCATTCTAGATGTTTGAGGGCTAGACGGCTTTGGGCCGGGGGCCGGAGGCAAGTCCGCCTCATCCTCAAACGATGTGGTAAGCTTGGGCGGAGCAGATTCAAGAATGGGCGACATAGGCTCAACGCTACGAGACTTGGGTGATTCTGGGGGACTGTGTCTCTCCCTGTCTTCTTCCGGCTTGCTTTCGAAAGGATCGCGCATCTCGGGGGCTTCGGAGACTGCAGCGGCTACAGCTCCACCAGCAACGCCTGCCGCGATGATGCCCCATGGTGAGCTCTTGCCGAGTTTCTTCTTCTTTTTCGACTTGCTAGAAGTGCTGGACGGCGCCTTTCTCGGAGGCTCTGGGCTCTCAATCTGGAAGCTCTTCGTCTCATTTTCGCCCCAACTGACTGACTTAGCTGTGGGTGTCGTTGGCCTTTCCACGACCTCACCTCTAGGCCCAAGAACAATGTCAGCTGCAGGGACGGCTTTAGATGAAGGCGCATCAGGTGCTTCAACCGATCTAGATTGATCAGAATTCCTTGTTCTGCTGGAGGGCTGTTCTTCTCTTTGCTTCTCAGGGGCGGGCGTGTGGCGTGGCGTGACAACGGGTGTGGGAAGGACGAGGTTCAGCAGCGGTCGTTCACGCTCGGCAGAAGGATCGCGAGATTGGAAAATCGGTTGTGCGCCAGAATCGAGCTGGCCGTAGGGCAGGCGGAAGCGGGAAAGCTCATCAGGGATGATGACATGATCAATACGAACATCAGCGTTGGGCGCGTCATACGGGCTCTTGTCATGGGGGTGGTCCATCTGCGGCGGCGTTACAATCGTGACGATATCAGGCCCTTCATCGTGGTCCTGCCACTTGCCAACGACGGACCCGTCATGGGGAGACGCGCTGCGTGAGCGAATCTCGTCCTTGGCAATCTTGCGGGCGATGGCAATCTCACGGTAGTACCTATCGGCCTCTTCTTGCACCGCGTCCTTGGTGGCTCGAGATCTATCGCGGGACCCATCCTCGGTCACATGATCGTTGCGGTGCTTGCGCGATCTCTCCTCTTCCACGGCGATGGCAGACGCAATGGCAGCTGCGGCTATCGGCACAGTAGCATGCTTTGCCTCGTCGTAGATGGACTTTGCAGCGTGCTGTTCTTCTTGGAGCGAGTCCCCCCGGTGGCGTGCCTCAGGGGTCCGGGAATGGTCTCGTGCTCCTTGCTGATACTGCTCCAAGCGCTTCTCGAGTTCAAAGGAGTCTTTGCGGCTCATTCGGGATTCGGAGTAGTCGGGCTTTCTTGGCGGAGAGTCGTCAAAGTTGGGTTCGCGGTCAACGGTCACGACCTGGGGAGTCAAGGGCCTCTTTGGGGTGGCGTACTTTGGCGTTTGGAAGGCATCATCAGCGACCTGGAACTGGAAAGGGTCAATAGGGGCTTGTGCACTGGGGGCCTCGGGATGCTCCACCCCATGTTTCTCTCGGGGCGACTCAGTCGGCTTCTCTACCCGCTTCGCATCCCGGCGTTCATCCACGACCACCGGCTTACGGTCATCCCTACGAGGTTCCTTGGGTTCCTCACGTGGCCGGCGGTCATCTTTTGGGTCAAACTCCACTCGAATCTCGTCACCTTGGGGTAGCTTGTACACCTCCGGGCGAGGGTCAGTCTTGACGTCAGGCTTCTTCAAGGCCTCATAGGCGGGATCAGAACGACCGGTGCGATGCTTGTCTCGGTCGTCGATGATCTCGACGTTATTGCGTCGATGTGGCCGGCGGGCGTAGCTCTGATCACGAGGGTCGCGGTCTTCCAGCTCGATCCTTACTGGACGTTCGGGTTCATCCTCTTTGCGGCGGCTTTGCCAGGAATCGTGGAAATCCTCCCGACGGTAGTCCCGCACTTCGCTTCGACGATCGTTGTGATGTTCGAGGTACTCGCCCGGATCTCTACGGTTAGCAGCCATGGTCGCACCGAGAGCCGCGGCGGCGACGCCTACGCCAGCGATGGCATTCTCGGCAGCACTTCTCCCTTTGGGTAGCTGGCGGGGTTGCTTGGAGCTCCGGCGCTCCTCCTCCTCCTCCTCGAATCTCTCTGCATCGTAAACCTTAGATGGGAGAGGGACAATGGGAATGGGCTGCTGAATAGGGACCGGCTCAGGTCGGGCACGCTGGGGAACATCTTGGCGGGATGAGGTTACAGAGCTACGGTCGTAGTCGAACTTATCCGGATCCGACGTCGGCACGGGATAGATTCGCTGCATCGGCTGTTTCCCGGTCTTGGGTGATTCGACCTGTGCTACCGTCTCTTCGTGGTGGCGGCGGGAAGAACCAGCGGACCGGGGGTCTTCCTCGCCGAAGCCGCATGGGCTTTTGACGGCGCCGCGAAGAGAGTTTACGGGGCCGAAGAGACGCGGGTCCACAATAGTACTCCTCCGCTGGGGTGGCTTGATCTGCTCCGGGGGCTCCGTCGAAATTCTTGCCGACTTGGACGGCTTGATGGCGGAGCCATATGCCAGGCCGTTGTCTGAATCATCCGTAGTAGACTCATCTTCGGACGCCGATTCCCAATCATCGTCCGAGGAGGATGCGTTTTCATTAGGTTTAGAAGTGCCAGATCCTCTAGTCTTACTGTCGCTCTTACTCTTACTATGGAAGTGGCTGAAAGCGGCGGCGGCGGCGGCGGCACCGGCCGCGGTACCGGCCAACTGGGATGTCCGCGACTTGGCAGCCGACTTGAGATCATGCTCGTTTTGCCTCCGCGCAATGTCTTGCAGTTGGCGCCCAATCTCAAGAATTTCTTCGTCGGTCTTATCGCGAGGCACCGGGGGTGGTTGGTGACGGGTGTCAGCTGGCTCAGTGCGGTACAGTGAAGGACTCGCGTAGGCTTGCGGCCTCGGGCTCGCTTGCTGACTCTTATCGCGGTCAATATAGCCACGACCGTAAGCCATGTCGGAATTAACCGAGGACGAAGAGGAATTGCCAAAGGAGAGTATGCGGGCTTTATGTTTCTTCCGCCTACGACGTTTGCGCTGCTCAGAAGGGGCTCTAAAGAATGTGTTGAAGAGGCCACCAAACTTGGGGCTCTTGGCTGAGATGTTGAGCATGGAGGACGATGTCGAAGACGACGAGGAAGCACTCGATCCGCCTCGCGGGCGCATCCTCTCGGGCTCGCGGTGTCCTTGGTACCCCTGCGGTTGGACATGTCGTTCAGGTTCGCCATATCCTAGAGGCTGGACGAAGACATCAGATGGGGGGTACTGCTGTTGTTGGTGCTGATCAGGGTGTGGGTATCGTTGTGGCTCGCCATATCGCTGAGGATCGGGGTATCTTTCAGAAGGGGCGGCATGTGTCTCGGGTTCGGGGTATCTCTGAGGTTCGACGTAGGATTGGGAGTATTGCGATTGCGAATACATTTGCGGCAAGGGCTGCTGTTGTGTTTGGGGCCTATGTGATGGGCCGGGGATGCTCGATATGATGCTCTCGTCAGCGGCGGCGAGCTGTTCGCGAAGATCACGGCGGTCTGTTCTTCGCCGCCGAGAGCTCTCTGGGCTCCGGCGACGCGGATCTCGCATCATGGTCGCGACGGCGTATCGAACCCTGTCGTGCGCATCTGTCGCCGGCTGGAGTTGGGCACACGCGATTGAATGACAGGATCTTCGACGGCGTGGGGTGTCGAATTTTCGCTTGGGTGAATTAAGGTGAGGCTGTGCTTCGAGTACGCAGACAATAATCTGGCGATGTTATTGTTTTGTTTTTCGAGGAAGTAGCGACGAAGCGGGACAGGCCGTGAAGCTATATCCCGGGGGTGTCCCCCAAAAAACTGACCGAGCGGGGGGGTGGGAAGCCTTCAAGCCTGGAAGGGGGGAAGGGGGGAAGGGTGGCTGGGGACACAATCTACCTTGCCTTTGGACGATGAGCGCTGAGAGGGCGGCTTGTTGGACAGGACTGAAGCTAGGCCCTTCCTGGTTCGAGAAGGAGAGGGAGGCAGCACCTTAGGTTCTCACCTCAGATGGCGGCGGGGTAGCCCAGCGGTAACGAACCACTAAGACGAGGTGAACAGGGTGAGGCGAGCTGCCTGCGAAATTAGCAATTGGGACGAAAAGGACGGCAGCAGCTATAAGCATCCCTGCCCTGTCCGACCGCGGGACCCTGTTGAAATTGCCCGCGCTTACGTACGGATGCCTTACTTAACAATTCACATTGCACAGTTCAATCCCATCCGTCATCCATTTCCATCCATCATCCATGCCTTCAGCTGCTACAGCCTGAGCCACACCTTTCTCTTGAGGTCAGCGAGTGCCACCCGATACCACCATCCTCGACGTCCCATGTGGAGATCAGCCCGGCTCGCCTCCCCGCTCCCCTCGCCAACGCATCCTTACCGCCTCTTCCCAGAGTCTTTCTTTTTATCCTCTGATGAGACGTGTCGAAGCCCGTCGCACAAAGATGCGATGCGCTTCATGTCTTGATTCATCACTTGATTCATCAACTGCACACCGACGGCCTCTCTGACCCTCTGGGTCTGATCCATCCAGGTTGGGTCGTATCTCAAGACAGTGTGTTCTGTACAAAGTGCTGTAAAACCACGGCTTCGACAGGGATCTGCACCGTCGTCCTGCAGCCTACTGCAACCTGTCTAACCAGGTCATCTGCGGCAACACGTGTAACCACTCTGACTGTCACCTCCTGCGCCCTGGGAGATTGCCCATTGCCAGCGTCTCATGGCCTTGCCTGGTTGTGAAAGGCCCAATGCATACGTAGTAGAGGACCACGGGTTGAGAGATTCGCAGCACCATCTTGATTGGACGCCGCCGTAGTGTGAGCCACAATCGCAGACATCGGCCGATCGGGTATCGCGATGGTGTCAGAAAATCTTTGACAGAAAGGCGGATTCCTGTCTGCGCCTGCATGGCGGCCTGAGCCAAGGCGTTGGCTGTTGTTGCTCGACCTCGACTGACTGGCAGGTTTCAGCAATCCTCACCACCTCTGGCCGGCGCGCGTCGTTTTTAAAGGTCCCATTGTGTCTCCACCTGCCGGAGAGCCACATTTACCGGACTGTCCGTCGGACCCCATCAGCCGCATAACACCCCGAGTCCCCGCGCCCGCCGGCCGGAGGACGGATTTTACGGCCCCCTCAGGAACCATGAATTGTGTGGACCACTTGCCAAAATCAAACAATGACGGGCCATTGTGTATGGATCATCTCATCTAGCTGACTCGGAAAGTATTCTAGGCCTGTCGGGAATTAAATCCTTGCAACGGGTTGGTTCCGAAGCCAGGGTTTCGTGGTCTAGCCGAAGCACAAGGCATCGGAACGATCCCGAATATGCGTTCTAGGGAACTTCTCTTCAGGGCGGCCGGCTCACCTTTAAACGTCATGATAAAAGCGTTTGATTCTTGTTGTAAAATGCAGACTTCCTATCATTGCTAACCTCATAGTTTGTATCCAAAACCCACAACATTCTCTACCTCAAAAATGGACGCACCGCGTTTACAAAGCGTTCTTGAACGCCTACGACAAGAACATTTCGTGGCCACCGTACTCTTCACCGTCGCCGCCACAACCGCCGTTCTCGTCGCGATAGTGCTTCAGTATTTCAAGCCAGTCGGCAAACGCAGAGGAAAGGATGGAAGACGTCCCGTCCTGCCCCCGGGCCCCAAAGGCGTTCCCTTGTTCGGGAACCTGCTCCAGGTCAACGCCAGCAAAGGAGACCCTTACAATAGAGGCGTACGTACCCATCTTCTCGTGGAAGCTGCCCTTACAAGACCATATCTCACATGTGCTTAATCCAGCTCCTCTCCATGGCAAAATACGGAGAAATGACTACCCTCCACCTCGGCTCCAAGACCATGGTCCTCCTGAACAACAGCAGGGTCGTTAGCGAGATCTTCGCAAAGCGAAGTAGCCAGACGAACAACCGGTCCCCGATGCCCATTTCCAACGATCTCGTCGCCCGCAACCGCAAGTCCGTCCTCCAGGCGCAAAAGGACTGGGCCGAGCCGCGACGTGTCATGCACACCCTCCTCAGCGGCACCGCGCTGCGGCAGTACGGTGAGTTCCAGGAGCTCGAGAGCACGCAGATGCTGGCCGAGTACGTCTTGAAGCCGGAAAAGTGGTACCGTCACCACTACCGCTACGCCAACTCCGTCATCCACCGCATCGTCCTCGGCGAGCGCCTGGTCAAGACCAACGAGGAGCTCATCGAAATGCAAAACGCCGTCACCTTCTTCGTCGGCAGCATCGGCAGCAGCATCATCGACTGGTTCCCGGACTTGGCCAAGCTCCCGCGCTTCATGCAGCTCTGGAGGCCGCACTGGGACGCCCTCGGCCAGTGGAACTACGACCTCTACGATAGGTGGTACAGCCCCATCGCGGCCAAAGTCGAAAACGGCACCGCGCCCCCATCCTTCGTCCGCGACACGCTGCTTCACCCGGACACAAAGTACAAGGGCGACCACGTCGACGGCATGTTCGTCGCCATGCAGCTTATCGAGGCCGGCAGCGATACCACGCGCGAGGCCCTCAACATCATGACCATGACGGCGCTCGAGTACCCAGACGTTTTCGTGAAGGCCCGCGCCGAGGTGGACGCCCTCTGCGGCGTCGACGCCGACGCCAGGCTGCCCACCCTTGCCGACATGGACGACCTCAAGTATATCTGCGCCATGGCCAAGGAGATTTTGCGCTGGCACCCCATCTTCCCGCTCGCCCCGGACCACTCGACGTCCCAGGACATGGAGTTTGAGGGATACTTCTTCCCCGCGGGCACCAGCTTCGCCATCAACGGGCCCGCCGTCGCTCACGAGTGCGAGGATCCGGAAGATTTCAAGCCCGAGAGGTGGTTGAACGGCCACGAGGCGGATATCACACACGGGTTGTGGGCCTTTGGCGGTGGCCGACGTATTTGTGTGGGATACCGCCTGGCTCAGCGCAGCATGTTCTTGAGCATTGCCAGGTTGGTCCAGTGTGCCAACTACAAGCCTGTGAGTGCTTCCCCCCCTCTGCTTTCTTTGCCTCCCTGTTTCAGTACTTCTTGTTTATGTGGCAAGCTCACTAATTACCTACTTCCAGAATGGAGAATACGACAAGCACACCCTGAACCTGGAGGCCACGGGCGAGCCGTTCCCCGTCAAAGTCACCATGAGAAATGAGCATTACAATGCTCTCATCCTGCGCGAAGCTCAGGTTGCTGGTGTTTTGGAGGACGCCAAGTTGGAGCGGGACTGATTTCATGCAACTAGCCCCCATTTTCTAGAAGACATTATTTAGCGGGCAACTTTATGGTAAAGTGTGCCACCCTGGACGACATAGATTTCCTTTCCTTTTAGACTCAACGGATAGATCATTACACAATAGACTAAACTCTGCTTTATTTACCCATCAGCCACACCAGCTTCTCCCAGCTGGGGCATGTTCTTTTCTCTCTCTCAAGCGTTTGAGGTTTCGTATCCCATCATCTCCCACCCGCGGAAGAAAGACATGGGATCGGGCTCGAGAAGCAGCGAGACATCGATATCCTCCGGAAGCGACCAGCTCTCCGCCATGCCCGCGTAAATTTCGGGGTCCATCTGCTCTCCACACGGTTCTCTCGCTGTAAATAGACAAAAGAAAAAGGCGGTCAGCGTCTCTATAAAAAAAAATTACGCCATTTGGCGGCGGGAAGGGAATTGGATTCTTTTTGTGCGCGACGTCACACTCACCTGCTTGTAGTTGCGTCACGGCCCCGTCAATCTTGCGAAGCAGATCCAGCGACTTGCGAGCCGAGGCGCTAAATGTGGCGATGCCCTGCAAGATACCCTGGCACTGCTCCCACGAGGCGGACGTCGCTGCGCGGTCCAGCCCGGCCCAGAGACGCGGACACAGGCGGCAGACGATCAAGACCAAGCCGGCAGCACAAGCATCTAGAGATTTCCATGTAACAGCGTTAGCCCACCAATCTACTGAAAGTACGCGCGCGGAAACTGGCCGCGGAGGGCGGGGGAAGGGGGGCAAGGGTTCTTACACAAGCTATTCCACCACCACGCCCCCGTCGTGTCCTTCTGATACGAGTCGTGGACTAGAGCGATGAGCTGCATGGCCGCGTCCACGCACACCATGGCGCACTCCGTCAGGAACGGCGCCCTAAGACCTCTGTCCTGGGCCTGTTGTCTGGTCGGTGGTGCTTCTGCTAGGCCTCCGGCGGCATCCCGATGAGGTCGGGCGTACGAGGCAGAGAGATCGGTGAGGATCGGTCTGTGAAGCATGAGGCGAACATACAAGAATCTGCGTTCGGAACGGTCATGTTTAGTCGGTGTCCCCTAACAATTCTACAACCCTCTCGTGGTGCAACGTACCTAGCATGGAGGGCGTGTTTCTGACTGGCGAGAATACGGAGGTTATCTGGGTCCGATACCGCCCCGTCTAGCCGGGAGACGGTATCATCCCCCCACGACAGAAACGGCGGTACGGAGTCCTCAAAGTCGGTCAACTTCGTGTCGAGTTCGACAATGGCGTCGAAGCCCAGGACTTGGCCTCCTACCCCCACCCCCACTCCTCCCCCTCCCCCTCCTCCTCGCACGCCGCAACTTGCTTTCTGCATAGGATGCCGGTTCCGCCATGGCTGGTAGACTTGCGAGAGGATATTTTCGAGTATCAGGCTCAACCTGAAGCTTTGAGTGATGAACTCTAGCTTGGGTCGCTCGAGACTCGGGTCTGCGGCGGAATGGGACCTTGAAAGCAAGTCGTTTGCTGATAGACAAGAGGTCACAGTGGGTCGACCAAACGTCATGCTCACGAGACTGGAAGAAAACCGTTAGATCTTCTGAATCGCCGCATACCTTTTACCATGGGTCGAAAGGTGGGGCATGGGAACAGGGGTCCACTCACGTATCAAGTATAACACATCCCTGCCATGTCCGCTGCCTCACATCCATTTCCAAAGTAAGCCCCTCGCCTGGCTCCCGCGCGGCCACGGCATCCATGTGAAGTCCGAGGCCCTGCGCAATCCGGCACGCGATGCCGACGGCGTTCCAGCATCGGTCAGGAAACGGCGTCCCTTGAAAGACCAACCCGCACAGCAGCAAGGTCTGCACGACGCCCAAGTTGTTTTTCTCGAGCAGGTCGACACTGGAGCACTTTCTGCTCCGTAGGAGAAAGATCTCGATGCTCTTGGCCTTTTCCGCGCTGGTGAGGTCCGCAAAGTTACAGGCGAGCGCGAACATGGAGTTGAGCGCGCTGTGGAAGACGATGGTGCTGGCGTCCGCGCCGGGGGAGCAGCCAAGGCCGACGCCACGGAATTCATCGTCTGCTTCGGCTGCTGCTGCAGTCGCCGTCGCCGTTGCCGGTTCCCAGAGAGACCTGTATGCCCTTTCGAAGGCGGGTCTATGAAACACGGGGCAGAGGTAGTGGAATCTTTGGAAATACAGGTCGATGAGATAATCGGCGAAAGGTCGAGGAGGGAGCAGAAACTTGTCAAAGTCTGCGTATAGAGACGGCGTTGAGACGGACGATGCCTGCTGGCTTCGAAACGGCGTGGATGACTGAGCTCTTGAAGGAACAGAGCTCATCGCACGGTAGGCCTCCTTCAAGAATGCAACGGCTGAGGAGCTGCCGTAGAAATCAGGCTCCGTAGAGTTGGGTAAGTCCTCGAGGTCGTCCTCGGCGAGGATTGTGCCCATTGCGGTCACCCGCCTGGCCTCGCTAGAGCTTTCGACGCCGACAGACGAGTACGGCGATGGGAACTGGGCGGCTTGTTCGTCGGATGTTTCCAGGGCGGTGTCTAGTGCGGTGTCCAGTGCGATGTCCAGTGCGTTGAAGTCTCGAGCTACGGCGGATGAGTGAGTATCCGCGGGTCCCTGGATGTCTTGCCCAGTGGCTTCGAGGGTGTTGACGTCGATGCCGCGCGACGCGCAAGCCTGTTCCAGCTTGCGAATACGCTCATGAAGCGTCTTTGTGTAGCTTTTGGGGGGTGGTAAACGTAAGTGATACGGAGAAAGTAGGAGGTGAGAGCACTGGCGACAACTCACTCATCGCTACATGCCGTTCTGGCATTGTTCACTGTGTAGATGCAGTGTTCGAGGTCCAGGGACCGGCGCTGACAAGTCGAGCATATGGGCTTGCCACCGTCGCAGCGCGCCTTGCGCTCTCGGCATGGCTCACATGCCAGTGTGATTTTACGACGACGCTGCCGTTCCTGTCGCCCAGAAGGCATCGTGGGACGCTGAATCCCGCCGTGATGCTCAAGTATGCCGGCGTTGAAGATGTTGCTTTGTCAATGAGAATGCGCTCCTTCGATCTCGGTTGGTAACTACCGAAATCTTCTCATAGTGACTTGAGGTTCTCGACACCGTCAGGATCAACTGAAAAAGGAAAGTCAAAGTACTGCCAAGAGGAACCACACGGAGATGTCGGATGAAGGTGTTCGTCCTATGGTACCCCAGGGTGGACTCGTGGACTCTGGGTCAATCGAGTTTTGTGGGCTATATCCTTGACGTGCAGGTTCGGACCGTGTAGTTTCCCGACGGAAGCGGGCCATGGCGGCAGTTCAAAGCCAACCGGGAACTAGCAGTAGCGCTATGACTATCAGCTGCGCATTGATTGGTGGTTGGTTTCGTACTCGCATCAATTGTTTGACTCAATACCTAGTAATAAGAATCCATGTAGGCTAGGAGTCGTTGATGAACTTGTGCCTGTGTCTGGTCTACGGATAATAGGGTATATGTATCGCCACGCTACGCTTTGTCTACGGGCATCTCCCCGCGGCAAATAAAGATGAAGTCACCGCAAATATCAGTGAGTGAATAGGCTATTTGGTAAACATTTTCAGACGCATTCCAAAACGGAAACAATTAGACAATTGGTCCGCCTGAGCCGCTGGCAGCCGCTGGCAACATGAGGAATTCCAACAGTCTGATAATCTACTTGGACATGAAGAAAACAAGAGCTTTCAACGAAAGCAGAGCCTGGCTTACGGCCGCAGCAAATCCTCTATTGTCACTTGTTCCCCAAGCCGCGAGACCGAGCAACCTGGCCAGAACAATAAGCAAAGCGCGCGGCTGTCTTCTCTTCATCGATGAGACCGAGCTGGCTTATCCCTGTAACGCAAAAACTTAAGTAGTTAGCTTTGTTATTCGATATACCAGAAATACCCCTGGGAGCAGAAGTAACTCATGGCATTCCACGTCTTGGTGTCGTCTGCCGACTTCCGAAAGTACCAGCTGCTGCGTCCCGAGTTCGACACTGTGCTTGCCCCTCGGGCCCGCCAAAGGACTTCCAATGGCTCGGTATCGTCTCGCCCCTTCGCCCGACGTTGTCGATCCCGGCGGCGAACTCGTTTGGGTTAGTATCGGTTATACTCTAATTCTCACTAGTCTTAGCTTTTACCCCAACTCGCACCTAAACACACCTTATCTCTTAACCTTAATTCCATCGAAAGACCTATCGTCAGCTTACCTAAGCACGTGACACCATGCGCGATAATTCCAGGTCAATAGGGGATGCGTATTGTCAGGTCGTCATATCATTCGTACCCGTTGGCCAGAATGATCAGGTCGGCCTCGATCAGACCCTTCTCCGTCCTGACGCCCCCCGACACGATCTCCAGCGCCTTCTCGTTCGTCAACGTCTGGTTCTCCGTGGGCAGGCTCTCCAAATAACCCGGATCAAAGATGCGCCGCTTGCAACCGATCTAGACCTCGAGAACCAGGAGGTCTTGGTACTTGGACGGCACCGTAGACCACAAATAGTCCTCCGCAATCTTCTTCTGTCCCGCCCGAAACGTACCTGCGGCCTCCGACAAGGGAAACCCCCTCAGCAAGTTCTCGGTCGCGGCGAAGACGATGAAGCGCATGCAAGCCAGGGCGGGGACGGTCGTGAGCCCGCGCCGGATCACGTCGGGCACCTTGCTTTCAATGGGCGGGAAGATCCAGTGCTTCGATCGCACAATCTGCGACAGCGACTTTGTCTAATGGACGTTGTTCGGGATGACCTGCGCGGCCGTGCACCCATTGCCGAATAGGACGATCGTCTTCCTCTCGAGCTCAATCTCCGGGTGCCACCGGCCGGTGTGCTCGATCATGCCCTTGAAGGTGTCTGCACCGGGCACGTCAGTGTCGTTGGGTGTGACCAGCGCCACCCGTGCTCGCGAACAAGAACTGGCACTCGTGAAAGGAGGTGGCACCCGGCTTGATGTGGCGGATCGTCAAACGCCATCGGGCTTGCTCTTCAGTCCACTCGCAGCGTTCGCCAGCATGTCAAAAGGGCATGTTCCTCCGGAGGTTGTACTTGTGGGCGACGTTGTTAAGGTACTCCCAGATCTCCGAGTATGTCGGTAGGACTCTCGTGCTGTAGGAATCGGGCCGGGTTCGAAGGAGAAACTATACCATGGCTGGGGACATCGCAAGCGTACCCTGGATGATGAGATCGAGAGGCTGTTAGCTCATGTTTTGGAGACTGCCTCGAGGCATCGAGACGTCCAAACGTACCCGGCAGTGCCGGGTATCGATTGATGAAGCAAGTTCCGCCCAGTTGACTATGCCATTCGAAAACATTTGCGTCTTCGATTCCGTACCATCGATTCAGCGTTGCCCCTAGGCTAATGGCTGCGATACCAGAACCGATACAGGCGAATTGGTCGTAAGAAACATGTACGGTCTCGCTGACGTTGATTGTCGTCGCCGTGGTGCAGTATCGTGTGGTTCAAGCTGAAAAGAATGGGGTATGTAGCATGCAACGACGCTAGGTAAGATTCCGGTGGCAAATGTGACGTTAAGAGGACACACAAATAAATTGGAGAGCTTGCCATCTCATTGTCGTATTTCCAGGCGTGTCGTCTATCTTGTATAACCTGCCATCCATCATTATGTTGCTGTGCTGTGATTGGCCTCGGACACTTTCCGTAAATGGATACTGGAGGGGTTGCGGACCTGTTCCCATTGGTCGGAACGATTCCGACGAAGACAGCGGATAAGGCACCTAGGTATCCGTATTTAACGGACATTGGAGCTGCGGCCCCCACCGTAATTTTCCTTCTCGCACTTCCGTGGCCTGTGATCCGTCTGAGACAGTGTCGAAGGCGATGTGCGCCCCTCAGAAGAAAAGACTTAAAACGGGCATATGAAGGGCGTATTTTCGCTTCAATCCCTTTGCCAACCGCGTTTTACACGGGATTTCTTAAGCAAGGATTGTGAAAGTCAGCTCGTCACATCAAATTGGATAATAACCTCTTATTACTTGAAAAGACTATTATTGTGGGGTTTCAATTGAGATTGGACGATCTTGTGGTTCTCTTAGAGACAAGAAGAGGTGGTCGGTGAGTTTGACGCCGGACTCTCAATGCAGCTAGCCACTTCCCTGCAGAGCATGAGCAATGAATTGTGTTCGAAAATCCATGTATTTTATCAATAAACCAGCCCTCTCTTTATTTGAGTTTCAATTGAAAGGCTCTTTCCAGGTCCGAACCAGTCAGATCACCCTTGGTAGTAACAACATCTCAAAAAAAAAAAAAAAAAGTACTCTTTGAACGGATTCAGATACACTTATAGTTCGTGGAGAGCTGCCAGATCGGCCTTGGTCGCCGCATTATCATCAGCAATATGGGTAGGCAGCATAACGAATCTCATCGAGCTCACATTCACAATGTGACCGTGATTCGACTTGACTATGTGCGGATTGAACTCCTTAATCAGCAAGAATGGCGCCAGCAGGATCGTGTTGATCGTCAGCTCCACGTCCGCATACGTCCCCTCCATGACGGCGAGACCGCGGCCCAGCACCAAGACCGTCATATCCCCGACCTCAGAGCGGATGCGCTGGTACAAGGACCTAATTTTGCTCCTGTCGCTATTGTCGCACTGGTAATTAGGCAACTTTGTCCCCGGCGCCAGCTGCCACGCCATCGGGACGCAGTTCATCACGACGACAATCTCTTCAGTCACCGTCGTTCAACTGCTCGTGGATCCAGAGGGCCAGGCCGGCGGCCGCGAGAACGCATGAGGCGAATTGGAGTTGGGTGAGGATCAAGGGGACGCCACGTGAGGTGAAGGCGGCTGGGTCCAGTCCTCGTTGCTGCTGCTGCTCCGGCGGCAACGAGTCCGGGGTTGAGGATGGTCCCATGGAGAAAGACGGCCACCGAGTCAATTGTCAAGTGCTTTGAATAGAGTGTGCATGATTTTGGTGGTCAACGGGATTTGGGAAGAGAGAAGTAGGCGAAGGGGAATTTGTGTAGGTTTGATTCTCGACCCTGGGCCACCTGGACCCCAAAATGCAGCAGGTTGTGGACCAATATCTACAAGACACCCGTCTCTACCGCCTCCGCTCCCGCCCAGCCGTCCCCGATGCGGCGATAGGTGAATACCGGATCCCACGTCGGGTTCATTCCGAGCGCCCCCTGTAGAGCTTTGATACAACGACATTGGAGCTGTCCCGTTAACAGTCCGTCATCTACAGAGCCAAGAGAACCAGCCGGGGGCGCGGAAATAAAACCAAACCCCCCATATTTTGGTCCGAGTCTATATTCCATGTCGGTACGCCACGGAATCCGTCAGTGCAACGTCTATTCACTTCAAGCCTTCGATACCTGGGCCCGCTCCTGCTTCAATTTTCTAAGGCCGTCAGCCACTTGACAATTCCGCAAAGTCGCTTGAGTGGTTAGCAGCTACTCTACTCACCTCAATCGGCACTCGGCTCCAGCTTTCGGAACAGCAACCATGGCTCAGGCACAACCCGCTCTCCGACCTCTCGAGAGGATAGGTCTCGTCTTCCTGTGCTCTTGGGTGCGTCCGGAGACATCAACAAGCTCCAAGTCAATGCGTGATTGAAAACTCTCCAAAACGAATAAGCCTTCTCCACGTTTGCTCAATCGTAGCTCTTGGACTGCCGCACGCCATCCGCCGCGGGATCCCGCTGGAATTCTGGCTCCTTGCCGCAACCTACCGCGAGCCGCGCGAGATCCTCCAACACCTCGTCACCCAGACACTGGAAGTCTACTCGGCCTGGGTCGCAAAGCCAAAGACCAAGGAGTCGCAGAACGGGACAGACAGCGGCAGCATCACCGCCCTCAGCTGCCTGCGCCAGGATGTCGAACCTCTTGCCACCCCTGCTGGTACCGACAACAGTGATGCCACCACGAGTAGCGGAAGCATCTTGTGGCTCGGCAACCGCAGAAAAACCTCCGAATTCGTTCTCTTCTTCCATAGCGGCGGGGACATTGCCCCGCTGAACCAGGGCCACCTCACCTGGTGCTGAAAGTGCTACGTCAACGGCGGGCCCGGCGCCCGCGCCGGCACGGGCGAGGAGTAGGAAGAGATCGAACCACCTCCTGCGATACGCCGTCGCGCCGGAGAACCTCGTCATCGGTGGCGATTCGGCCGGCGAGAACCTCACGGCCCAGGCCCTTTGCCGCCTCCTCCGCCCCCACATAGATGTCGAACCCGCCCGGCTGGCCAAGCACCTCACCGGCACGTTCCTCGTGTCCACCTTTCCTCTCGCTCCAGACAGATGCCATGTCTTCCGGGATAATCATCGGGTCGATATGCCCTCGGCGACCACCTCTTCTCCCACAATCATGCGCAGGAGCAGGCCGCGAAGCCGCTCAAGCCGCTGGCGCGGGACGGCGATATCGAGTGGATCGGGGAGATTGGCAATATCAGCAAGTCGTTGTATATGACGGTTGGCGCGTAGTGTTTTGCGACGGTGCGCGGGTCTTTGCGGAGGCGGTGGGGAGACGGAATCCCGGGCTAGACGTCCAACTTGAGTTGGCTGCGAGCGAGGTTTACGATGCAATCCTGATCGAGTCGGAGTTTGGGTTGATCGAGGACGCATCTCAGAGAATGACGAATTAAGCATCGGGATGTCTTTGTCGATTTTCTGTAGATGAAATGCACTTGATACCACCGTAATTGCCAACTGTGAGATATGAATTGCTCGTCGGTGTTTCGTCATGCTCGTTTCTCTTATGCCACGTTCTCCATCAAGTGCCTTCGTGCCAAGAAGCTGGTCGATCCCGTCTGTGGCTCAGAAGCCCTTGGGAGGCAAGCACCCAGGTCGATGATGATGCAGTCGATGATAATCTCAACAATCTGACAATCATTGTCTCCTTCACCACCCACCTGCTCGCACTCGCGAGCAGTGACCAAATGATACGTTTCCTATCGCACCAGAATCAGTCAAAGTCCCCAATGACTTTAGCTAGAGTTTGACATGCCACAGCGCAACTTTGTCCAGTCACGCCGGGACCATAAACCCAGCCAGTCAAATCCAGGAACTCCCTCCCCAGATGGTAGGGTTATCTCTAACCAAGGTCGTGATGCGCATCTTCAGGGAGTTATGAGAGCAGAGCCGGGCCCAAATCCCCGAAACCGGCATTATGTCCCTTCAAACCTGACAAATAAAACAAACTAACTCCACAACGAGGCCAACCAAAAACCAGAGGAGGGAAGCCAATCTCCAAAAGCTCGTCCAGTCCAGTAGTTAAAAGAAAGAAAGAAAGAAAGAAAGAAAGAAAGGGAGGAGCCTCGCCGATTCGTCGCCCTACCAGACCTCCAAAAAAGCCAAGACTTTGCACGTTCCCCCCCTCTCCCCTCACCACTGGTAAGTTTTCATCATGTAAATATCGCGTAACTACTTTACCCTTTTCTCAAAGAGCCGCGTGCCCAGCAAAGCACGTCACTGCTTCTTCGTCTCGTTCCCGCTCCCGTTCCCGCGGACGCGTCCGCGGGAGGCCCAAAAGGATAAACCGAAACCAACCCCCTCCCCCGTTCCACCCAAATCGAAAATGAGGCTCTTTGGGCCTTGCTTTGACGACATGTTGACTTTTGCCATCTCCAACGGCCCCGGTGAAAGGGGAAGAAGTTGCAATTGTTTAAATCAACGTCGACAACTTGAGGAAGGGGCTCACACGCCCACCTTATACGTAGGTTGTTCAGTACCGTAAGCAGCCAGCCTTTATCTAAGGTTAGGCACCCTATCTTATCGCAAATCAGACCGTTGCACCGGCCACACCCGCTACACCTTTCACCACACACCCAAACGCACGCCAACGTCTCTTGCGCCCGCAACGCCCGCCAAACCACCACGAAAACCCACCTCTTGCGGGCGCAAGATCCAAACTCCCGGGTTTCCCTTCTCGTTGCTCTATCTTGCCCGCATCACTCGCGCACGGGAAGGATCGTTCTTTTCTCTATCTAGGAGATTTTATTTTAGAAATGTACCTAGGGGGACGAACCGTTGCTTCCCGAGATCTGGGGTTTTAGGTAGGGAAAAAAAGTCCCCGTCGAGCGCCCGCGCGATCTTGGGGTGCAGCAGAAGCTTGAACAACCTTGGAGAAGAGCCGCATCGTGGATATGACTTCATATTTCGATATCACGACGACTTCTCTTCCCCTCATACGTATTTACGCACTCCTCGACGTTAGACAATGGGTATGTATGGACCGTTGGCTCTGCCAAGACGTGGGACACCTCCTCCCCCATCCCCATGGCACACACTCTCTTGCTTAACAATTTCCCACTTGGCGCCCTCCTCTCTCGCCCACCTTCTCCTCTGCGGCGCCGGCATCCCCTCTCTCCCCGTCTCTCCCACGTTCTCTCGACCTCTCCCTCCTCCCACTTCTCCCTCTTTCAGCTCGCGTAGCGTCCGTCCTGACTCCCTACCCCAGGCAGCAGATAAGGGGACAAAAGGATACATCGGCATCAAATCTTCGTGTTCCTCACCCCATCCCATCTCCCTCCCCCCCTCTTTCTCTGAGGCGTACTTCCGAATTTCCCCTTCTCCTGCGCGCCCTTTCATCGACGCCCAAAGAACCCCCATGATGCATGCTTGAACAGGGTGGGTATCTTACACTAGCTCGCCCCGACGGCGTGAACGACCCAAAAAGTGGTCTTTTTTGCCAAATGCGCAGACAACTTTTGGGGGTCGCGTCGCCGGTTCGCCCACTCAGAGGCCAATTCCTTATCTCTGAGACCTTCGTCTTGGGTGGGGCTCACTAGCAAGTCCCTCTCCCCTCCCCCCCCGGACGTCGGTAGCGTGGGCAAAAAAACAAGGGGTGCGTCGATAGGGTTACAAGGGAATGCGACGGCTTCGATATCGATGGATTCTAACCCACACCAGCCATGGGGGGTAGTCCTTGACAAGTTGACGATGCCGGCCCATCCAACGATCCCGCACCCGAAAGAGAACAGCGTCAATTCCAGTTCGCTTACGCTGGCTGCAGTACGTACTCTTGATTCTTTCCCTATAGGTCTAATAGAGTACATGGGCAAGTCCGGTGGACGATTGATTAATTGCCTCGATTACCAACCGCAACGGTGTTGTGTACATTCGCTTCGCTCCAATAGTCGCATCCTTTTATTCATATTATCTCTCTCTCTCTGTGGCGCCGATGTCGGCTTACCAGCACCATGCCACGGCGCTGTGTCTGTCAACTTTGAAAAGAAAAAAGAAAATCATAATCCGAAGCTGAGTGGGGTGTTCGAATCAGACAAGACAGACATCCTGTTGGGTGTCCCCCCGTCGCGCATTGAACGCAGAGCATCATCCATACTTTACATTACCTTGAGCCACGAACGGGGGCCGGACGCGTGGCAGCCAACATGGAACGAGTAGACAAACACCAAAGAGCAGGAAATAACGAGCTCGTCCGAGGAACCGTAGCGCAATTATCCGCCGTGCCGCCTAAAAACTCAGTCCCTCGAGTCGCGTGTAAAAAAAAAAAGTCAGAATCCCAAACTCAATCCTCGAGCCAATACCTCCTCTCCTCACTCATTCACCAGACGGGACGAGACGAGACGAGAGGGGGGACCTACAAGACCGCACCGCCTCACCTGCCCACTGACCGAGACTAGGCTGGGTGAGCAGGAAGACCCGGGCGACGGCCTACTCTCTACTGCAGTAGTCGGGTTTGCCAACGAATCAAACATCCCAGAAGCAGAAATAGAGCTTGCGCCAAGGCTGATGGTCGTGTTTCGATCCTTCCCTTCCCCCCCTTCCGCAACCTTCCTGACATTCCACAAACTTGTGACACCGCAACTATCTAGTCCGCCAAGCACGTACAGACATGGTGCGCTGGTTTTCCCTGGTCATCATTTCCGGTTGTACTGGAGGATGAGACATTCGGTAACACCGCATGCATCCTCATCGTAATACCCCTCCTATTCACTTTGCACAACTCTCTCGATGCTCGCATCCCATCACGCGTTCAAAAAAAAAAAAAATTCACCCAATTATCTCGTTTTAGGTTTCAAAATAATAGCAAAGTCGCTTTTATTTGGCGTCTCATCATACCATGGGGTATTTATACAACAAAAAGTCTGTTTCCTCCGCATTTTGCGGGATATCCTTCCAACAGCAGAGTAAATCGCTTTAGATCAATCCCATCCTGTAAATAACGCCTCGCTTTTTGGGTCCAGATGGCACCCGAAACTTCAAATCATAGTGACCAACTCCAAGTGGCACGGCCCCCTTAAACTGAGGGAGCCTTCTCGCTCCTAACCTCGCCTGTAGGCGTCACAGGCTTGGGCTCATCTGATCCGCTGCTTGCTCCGTTGTTGGCCATGTGCTGGTGCTCTTCAATTCCGTGCTGAGGAATGAATTTTCCCTCTCCGGCGGGTTCCGCCTGGTGAGGGGTCCAGGCAAGGAAATCGCGGCGGACTTCGACGTAGTCGTACGAGAATTCTCCGTGCTGGTCGTCATCCATACCCAGGAGCTCAGCCTCCTCGGATGCTCGCAGCTTCAGGCCAGGGATCATGTCGATAATCTTGGCGAGGATGGCGGACATGACAAAAGTGTAGGCGCAGCAGGCGACGATGTAGGCGATTTGGATGTACATGAGCTTATAATTGCCGTCCACCCAGCCGCCAGATACTCCAATATTGACACCGTCGAGACCAATTATCGAGCTCGAGGCAAAGAAGGCGTTGAAGATCAGACCAACAATTCCACCGATACCGTGCTCGGCGAAGACGTCGAGAGAGTCGTCAATCTTGAGGAGGAATTTGACTAGAGGCGGTTACGTTAGCAGTGATCGCTCAGACTTAACAAGTATATGCTTACTCTTGGTGCCGAAGTTGCAAGCAACACCGGCAACAACTCCGAGGATGATGGAGGCCCAGGGAGTGATAACACCGGAAGCAGGGGTGGCGGCGACGAGGCCAGAGATGGTGCCGGAGCACCAGCCGACGAGAGACCACTTCTTGGCCAGGCGGAAATCGAGCAAGCACCAGGTCATGGCGGCGAACATGGCGGTCAAGCAGGAGTTCCAGCAAGCCATCGCAGCGCGGAGGTTGGCGCCAAAAGCGGAACCACCGTTGAAGCCCAACCAGCCGAACCAGAGGAGGATAGTGCCGAGAGTGATGAGGGAGATGTTATGGGGGCGGAAGTTGAGCATCATTCTCTCGTTGCGACGGCCGAGGACCCACGAGTAGGCGAGAGCCGACATGCCGGATCCGATTTCGACGGGGCCGCCTCCGGCATAGTCGAGAACACCGTACTTGAAAGCCCAGCCGTTGGCATTCCAAGCCCAGCAGGCGACGGGAGCGTAGACGAGGGTGGCCCAGAAAAAGATGAAGACCATGCAGGGTATGACTCGGCCACGCTCGGCGGTGGCACCAGCCGTGAGGGCGGCAGTGACGGCGCAGAACATCATCTGGTAGAAGGAGTAGAGAAGAGCGGGGACGAGAGGCGAGCCCTGAGACGGGGTCGCGAGAACCTTCATCAGGCCGAAGTGTCGAAGATCACCGATGAAGCCGTTGGTGGCAGTCTCACTGAAGGTCAGAGAATAGCCCCAGAAGTACCACTGGAAGACGATGACGGAAAAGCTCATCATGACCACCCATAATTGGGACAGGGCAGACTTTCTGCGGGCGAGACCGGAGTAGAGAAAGGCGATGCCGGGAATCATGAGCAGGACCATGGCGGAGGAGACGAGGATGTAAGACTGGTCACCGGATTGGTACCATTGGTTCAGGTTCGTCGTGGCTATTGAAGATTAGCATCAAAGTCGGCCCAAGCGAGCACCAATTGTCGCGGATGGCGGGCTCGACGTACTGGAATCACCACCGAAGTCAGCGTTGGTGCCATTGAACTCCGTAGGAGCTCCGGTATGTGTATAGGACATGATGGGCGGTTGGGTGCGGTATCGAGGTTGGGGTGAGGTATTCACCAGACGATTGAATGGCGTGGACGAGGAAAAAGAGGTGACGAGGGAGTATTATGGTTTCTGAAGAGCAAGCTGTCTCCGATGCGGACAGAGCTGGGACGGATTGTCGAGCGGCCAGGGTAGGTCGAGTACGGGATGAGACGAATTGCCTGCTTGAAAGAAACGAGCAATCGGCCAGGAATGGAGTGGAAGGGACAGAAAGGATCATATATAATTTACAAGAAAGGATGGCAGAGACGGCGTGGCTTCAAGGAGGACGTGGTTGCGGCAGAGAGAGCATGGAGCACTGCGGTGATCCCTGGCAGCGTCTGGGGGTGCACTTGCCTGGGCCAGCGGAGCTAGTTTGGGCAATCCGCATACGGAGGAGGCGTTGTGGGAGGGCATTGGACACTGGACATTGGACATTGGGCAACAGGTTAATCAATGGGTGACTGACAGACAGGAAAGTGTAAGTGAGCGTGTGCGGGCAGATAAGAGACGCGACACAGACCACCTTGGGCAAATGATGGACATGTGAGTGGACAAGCATGGTGCGGCGGGTGGAAGAGAGTAAAGTGGGTGCCTCCCGTCTGCCTCTACAATGTAGCAAATACAGAAAGACGGCGGAAAAAGACTGAAGCGTTCTATCCCGAACTCAATGCCCGTGGACCCGACCAAAAGCAAGCGCAAGCCAGACCCGGCCGTTCGGGGGAAGTCCTGGCCAGGGGATGCCCCCCCCCTGCAACAGGTCAACCTCCATTGGTACGTACCGCGGAATGCCCTTGCACCCATCGCGCCCCACGCTTTCCTGTGCCAGCCACCATGTCACAGTCATTGTCATTCGCATTAGTCCTGGAAAAGTACGTACTCTCTCTAGTCTGAAGATACAATCGAATGAGCTGAAGCAGACACTCCCGTCTAGTGATGATGATGATGATGATGCGGGTGCAAGAAGGCTTCGACTTCACTCAGATGAATGCCCCAGAACCCAAGGTAGTGGGTTCAAAAGCCAGGGACTTCCGGGGAGGCAGTACCGTCTCTGGATCATGTTAAGCTCTTGCTATGACTCGTTCTTGCTATGTACGGATACCTCTTACAACTATATGTGAGTACCTATGTTTTTGTGTGAGACTGTGAGGCATGAGCTCGTGGACAAATCTGCTCTCATCTTGTTCGCATCGCCCAATTGATGCCTTTTCCTCACGCCAGCTATCAGTACTGGCCTGATCTTTTCCCTCCTCTGCGCAGACAGGTCGCTAATGTATCCGTACAATGGTCAACCAATGCCAGACCAGCTGCGACACTGCCACCGCCGCCTAGCTTGCAACAGCCAGCCATAAGACAACTTGCCAAGCCAAGCCATCGAAACTATCGACACAGCTTCAACAGTCACATTTGGTTGCCTCCCCCCAATCATCTCCGGCCCCTGGCTGTCATCATTGAGTCAATGGTAGATGAAGAAGACCAGACCATTACTCCGATAAACGACAAGAATATAGATGACAGAGCCATAGATAAGACATGCCATAGGTGCAGCCCCAAGCGGGACCTGTCAGTGGTGGACACTAATTGGGCTGAATCAAAGAAATGCCTTTGGCCCACTCAGAGCTCGCCGCTTCTACTGTCTACTGTGGCTGTTTAGTAAGGTAATTCCGTCACAAGTCCGCAACATGTCAAATGCTCTTTTTTTTCCACGCTTGTCATCCCCCCTGCAGCTTCACGGCCCAGCAGTCCGGCAATCGCTCGACCCACCCGGCTACCCTCCACCGATGCAGGCGGGACAAGACCTCGCGATGGTGGGACTCGGGGTGTCGGGCTGGGATCCCCCCAATGGGGCAATCCTCTTCACGACATTTCCCGTCTTCCACCCCCAACTCACCCCCCAATTTCCAACCATTGATGGTTGTGTCTCGACCTTATCGTAAGGCTTGTCTTTGCTTCTCAGCATTGGCATTTGCTGACCCTGTTTGATACCAGGAATTCGGTCACTGTGTAGAAGACCGTATTCTTGAGGAGAGGTCTCACGTCCTTCCATTGGGTTCAGAGCACGCGCGGTGCGTGATGCCGACCTCGCGTCCAATAACTGAAGCCAACCCACCCATCATCTCTAGTCAGTCAGGCCGCTGTGAGGCGGACGACCGGCGAGATCGGCCATGCGTTCCTGGCAAGACTCTTCATCCATGTTGACGCCAACCCACAGCCTAAACTGCCACAGAGATAGCCTTTGGTGTGGCGCGCACCATCAACATATTCAACCGAGCGAGACAACCGCGGCTCTTTAACTAGCTTCAACATTGCGCAGCATGATTTGAACGCTCTCGGTCCAATTCAGTCGCGATGTGAATACGGCTGTGGATAAGGCCGCCCGAAGACACAAACAAGTTTCAGTCTAAATCCCTTTTCTCGAGAAGTTGAGCCAGCTCTTTGAATCTTTGCTGACTACGAGTCCGGTTCTCGCAGCTCCGTTTTCGGCACATGTCAAGGAAGAACTCGGCTCGCAGGACCCATCGCACATCCGGAGACGTGCCTCTCTTGTGGGGGGTTGCAATCCATTAGTATTCAGCCTGGCAACCGTTTGCTAACGCGACATAGCCAAATTCGCGACGGTCGTCCAGACTCCAGCGTCGAAGAGGGCCGAAGAACCCAGAGGGACCTTCAAACTTGGCTCCCTCCATCATGGTCGATCTCCAGCTGGGGCGTGCCGGAAGCTCCAATCAACGCTTTGTGCTTGGCTGCACCTTGACCGGACGCTTATGCGCTTGCTTTTGACCCTATCCAAACACCCCCTACCATCATCGACGCCCTGTATATCTTGAACCTCTGGGCGACGACTATCGGGTCTTGGCAGTTCAGGCGCGGAATGCCACTATCTTCTGTCGCTCACGCTACCATGGCTGAGTAACTGCCGTTGCGATCCTCGTGTTTGAGACGACAATAGCAGCATCGTGGACGCGGGGGAAGCGAAAGCCGCGACTGATGCAGGGTCGTGTTCGATTCGAACACTTGCCGAAACGATGGCCATGGTCCACTAAACTCCTCGATTGCCACGCCACGCGCACTATTCATCAGTCCCCGCGAGTTGATCGAGATCAGCAGAGAGGCGTGTCTCCAGATCAAGCTATTGCCATGGCCATCAGAAAGACGCTCATTGCACCGGATAAGCGCTTCGAACAATGACATTCTGTAGACACGTTGTGCATAAACCGAACGATGAACTAGACTGGAGATGCAGCAGATTGGTGACGTCCGCCTCACCATCCAACCTGATAAGCTCACGCGCAACCAGTCGAACGATCCGCGATATCAAGTTGCTGCATGGGCACATGTCATCACGCTGGAGCATTATGCCCTATCATGCGCCATCTTCGCCGATACTGCTGCACCCCAGCTTTGGTCGTGAGCCTTCACTGCCGGGTCCGACCTCCTTAGACGGGGCTCTACTCTCGGCGCAGTGATCGTGTTCGAGAAGAACCAGACAATTGCCCAGTCTGGACGACGTCCGCCTATTTGGAACCACCCGACATGTGGGCTTCGCGACCCAGGAGTTGGGGGGCAACCGACAACACAAAAAAAAATGACGTCTAATATGTGGTGTGGTGTGGTGTGCCTCTCTAATTCTGGCGAGAAGAGAGATTCCCTGTTCCCGGCCGCCTCCCCTAGCAAGCCTGCGCTAAACCTTAGCCTTATCAGCGCCCAGATGAGCCAATCGGGACCCCGGTCGTTTTGTCAGCGCAAAATGTCATGTTCCATTCACCAGCGGAAGAGTATCCACCCTTAGCGGTGATGGAGGAGGATCCACATCGGGGGCGCTCGCTCCTTCCCGGCAGTCAATGTGGATCCAGTTTGCGCCGCCGCTCAGGCCGGCGGAAGGCCGTGAGCTCTCTCGGTCATCCCCCTATTTTTTTCCCCTTCCAGAAGGGTCTTATTTGATCGGGGTTAGACATGTCGAGTTGGTGTTGCAGGTTTCTGGCCTGCTTGAGGAGGCTTTTAATGATGCGACTAATCACTATGTGGCGTCTTATTACGGCATCGTCTCAATTCGAATTGGTTCTGATAACTAACATCAATTCCGTCGTCAAGGGAGGACCGGGGTTCAGGCGAGACATTTCTCCTGGTGACTTTGAAAAAACGAACCAAGAGGGCACTTTACATCCAAGCCATTGTTTAAATAGGCATTCTTGTCTCATTTGCATCTGGGTTATTGTTCGAATAGTAACGCTCGCAAGGGCAAGATGAAGAAGGGACGGGGCGTTGTTGACTGGAGGGCCCCCCTCCATTCTTGCAACTTATAAGGTCACAGCGCTATGCGCCTTTTTTCTACATGTCTTGATAGTATGACGTCGATTAAACGACACGTAGTATCACAGATGTACTGGAGTGCTCCCATTGTCACATCATTTGGAATAACGGGTGTAGACGACATACTCTGCTCTGAAGTCTCAGCCACGCAAGACCTGAGGAATATTTTGTGCCAGTCATACACCGTGGATAGTACTGAATGAGGGTGTCACAGCGACGATACGTGCATTTCACAGATTCTCTCCTATACCATCCACGAAACGTGCCTAGCCGTTACTATTGTTTGTTCTCAATATTTGACCTATCTGAAAGATGAAGATCTTTACAGCTTGGCAATACCTGAGAAACCGTCTGGAGCTATGCCCAACAATAATAGTCCCGCCGCATTAGAGTTGCGCAGTGGTGCCTGTCAACTATTTCAGAGTTAGATAAACCTGGTGCCAGAGTCGTTCGCTAGGAACGGCAGACACTATTCTTGACTTTATCCTTGTTTTCTCGTCAGAATTCAATGCTGGGTCATATTTCGACAGCGCGGAGATACTGTTCCTTGTATTCTCCAGGAAAGGGGGAAACGAGAACCACTCACGCAAGATGAATCTTCGATGAAACAAAAACCTCATTCAGTTGCCGTCCCAGGTTTGCGAGCCTCCAGGATTCAGCTGTATGTGACGAGTGATACAAAGCCTTTGGGGAGAGAACTGGCTCATGATGTATCCATCGCATCATTATCGTGAAGGCTTACGACCCGGCCCCCTTTTTTCTCTCTCTCTTAGCTGAGTATTGTAGGTGCACTGAGATGGATGCCCCGTGTCGAGATGGTCCAAGGCAGTTGCGACGCAGTTCCAGAGGTTACTGAGTGGGTTTTCCATGCTTCCTCCGCACTGTCAGCCGGCCAATTGACAAGCATTGCCGCTGTCCTCGAGCTCGGCGCCAAAGAGTCGTTTACAAGCCTGCTTCATCACTCGCTCTATCTTATCGGCCAGTCTACGCCTTGGGAAATAGCGGGCAGAGGAAGTCAGACAACGCATGCAAGGGGAATAGACAAATTTTGCGAGTCCTTGGACGTTTCGAGACGTACGGCTGCTAGCAGATGCTATCATCAGACAACGATCTCCAGGAGCATTAGGTTCGTGAATCGCAAGGAACAGATATCAGTTGAGTGTAGACCATCCTGCCACTAGAACGTTTTTTGCTCATGCACTGTCAACCCCTGTATCTTTTCTTTTTGTTATCTTGTTCTGATGACGCGAGGTGCCAGTGACTGGGTCGTAGTTCACATCTACAACCTACTTGTCTTGGCCAGGCCTGCCAGTCTGACTGCCTTTCGACAAGCGTTCCGGAGGACATAACGATTTACGTGATGATACTCTCCTACTTCTGTGAGCGCGTTCATTCGACTAAATCGTCGACGTTGTACTACAAATTCGTCTGGTGGGCCGTGACGGGAGAAAAAAGCTCTGTCCGGATCAACCAATCAACATCTCACTGCAATCACACCCGTCTAGTCAGCAATATCTCTCGCTAGGTATTTATCTGTATGCCATAATCATCAAACCCTGGAGGGCTTAGAAAATGCATAGTTTGTCAGCCGCGACGAATACAGAGTGTGTTTGCAGGTCTCGTAATGCAAGAGGGAGGTTTCCCAAAGCCATTGAACGAAGGATGGCACTTGTCTGAGCCATGTCTGGGGAACTATATGGATTTTGTATGGCCGGGATCCCACACAACTAACTCGTCATTGTATACTACAGACCGGAACGTGACTTGTTGTACGGGACATCTGTTTTCAGAAGTTTCAATCTGAGAGCCCTCCAAACATGTTCCAGAGCTCGTCCAATGCGTGCATTTTACTGACAGGATCAAGGGAAAGGGGCTTAGCAATATGGTAATCGACCCCTTCGTCGATCGTGAATCAATTGATAGTGAGTTGTAAGCCTACAGCGGTAATATTCAGAGCCAGTTGAACGTGAGACTGTAATTAAACTGGTGATGTATGGTTGCTGTTGATTAGGCTTTGCTTCTACCTAGGTGTCACATGTATCTCTGATGAATTGCAGATAGATGGTATGAAGCGGAGATGGCCTGGATTATGTTGGCGATTGGTCTTGAAACTAGGCTAGAGATGTTTGAGACCTTGCTGTTATGTTGTTTACCACCTGGTCGAGACCCTGTAGATCAGATCTGCTCCGCCTTCTATTTGACCGCAAGCTTCTTCCTGGCGGAGCTGGAGCCTGTCTACTCCCGACACTGGAGATATTTAAAAGCCAGCACAACTTAAGCTAAGTATGAGAACCACAAAGATAGAAAACAGTCGTATTGTGAGAATTAGTAAGTGAGTTGTTGAGGTAATTTCGATGTGAGATTGATTCATGGATGTACATCATAGTGGGATGTGCCTCCATACGGGCCGGTAGTCCAACGCTGCCCTAAAGCATCTGGCTTTCGTCGTGTATACCGACCTCAATACAATACAACAAACGATGCTGAGCCACGGAAAATTCCACCGACAGTATCCAAATATGATCATTCAGGGTTGATTGAAACGTAACCACGCTCACATCACCAGAATGGTGCCGTTGAGATCTACTGGCTGACCAAGGATCAGAGGTGGACATCATGCTCGGGCCGATGATGAATTACGATGGTTTGCTACAACGTCTACTGTCGGGAATCGAGTTTTTTTCGAACGAGCATGAGAGCTGCCAATATTACAGCATGTTCAGTATCCAATCCCATGGCGATTGCTCAATGATGGCACTAGGACGTGAGACCTGAATGAGGTGCGCGTTGGTGAGCCCACCCCATGGGAACAGCATTCTCACAGAATTGACGACCTCACAGCCGTCAATGCCCCCAATCGCAATTCACCGATAGCATACAGCTCAGAAAGATATCTCCAGATGTGAATCTTTGAACTGGAGTCTTACGCTGGGGGGAAGGGGAGGGCAGGGGAGGGCAGGGGAGGGGAGCCTCTGAACCCATCAATCTTGAAATCGAGAGTGATGTGTACAAGAGTGATAGAGATGGCAAGCGCGCGTTATAAACAGATCCTCAGGCTGCCAATTATTTCAGATGGTGCGCGTCATCGTGCCGTCGATCAGGTACTTGAAAGACTCTCTGTTACCCTGCCCTTGGCGTCTCATTCCCAACTCAACGTCTTGTGTGCGCGAGGCAATTCATTGCATGTACCATTCAAAGCGAAATGGAGACCTAGGAAAGCGCAGCAAGGTCTAGTTGGTTTTCCCAAAAAAATTACCGGGGGGAAAGCAAGGTATCAGGGGCGGAGTTCGAATAGTCAAAGATTCACTACCAAGAACCGGATTACTCGCCTGCAGAGTACCCATCTCGAGCATTGATAGCAGTCGCTGGAATCGCCGCTCAGAACACGTATAACTATACACGATTATCAAGCATACAGCTGTAATCGAGGTCGGCATTGCCTCAAACCCACCGAGATAATCGAAAAGGCAGACATCGAAATCTGTCTCACTCTTTTTAAAAACCAAGCGGCGCGGCCACCACCTCGTCCCCTACTCCCGCCTCTCTATCTTTGGACGAGAAGAAAGCCTCAACACCTAAACGGGGACCCAAGACTAAAGTTCCCAGCTGCCAGCCAGTCTCCAAAAGAACATCAAATTTCCAACGAGTCTGAAACATCGCACACATTGCACTATCAAATTCCGTCGTATTTTTCAAGGCCTAGCTATCTTACGCTCGGAACCCCCTCTCCCGCGAGCAAAACACGGCGAGAAGGGGGGGTTCATGAGGCTGGGTATCAGGGAAACCTTCTCAAATGCCTCAAAACGCCGTCATGCCCATAGAGAAAATGCATAACCCGAATGCCTCCAGCGTCTTTCATGAAACAGTGCCCTTGACCTCCCATCATGCCTAGACTCTGCTTCTCCCCTTCGCCCGGGAAAGATTATCATTACCCGAGAAGGGAGAGGAAGCGTCATCTCAAAAAATGAGAATATGCTCATTCTTGTCGTCCCGACTGATCTCGTAACTCAGAATACTATGATCTCGATAATGCAGCATAAGCCTGTACCGCCTCGACGCAGGGGACGGCATGGGTGCATCATCGGCACGCAGCAGACACCCCGTCGCGCCTCCCTCCTGAATCGGACCGGCAGCGATGCCATAGAGCCCCCGAGGCGGCCGACGTCCAGCCTTCTCGTCCGGAAGCGTGGGCAGAACCCGATCGATCCGGAATCCTTGCTTCAGCTTATAGCCGTCCCCGCGGATGTGGTAGCGCGAGCGTGTCGGGGTCAGCAATATCACCCGGCCCATTGCGGACCCGATCACCACGAGCGACAGCTCCGATATATGGAGAATCATGTTGAGCCGCTCGGAATGTTGAAGTAAGGGGTGAGGCGGATACATCCAGGTGATCGGGTCCTTGCAGAACACCGCCGCACCGTCGTCCGGGTTGATGCTACGCATCTCAATATCCTCTTCGTAGGTTCGCAAGATGCAGCATCGGCTGCCAAGCTCTTCGAGGACGCCCCTATCCTGCTCCTTTGTGTTTCTATTCTTCAACAGAGGCCGACGTAGATACTGGAGGCGTCCGATGACCGACGTCGGAGAAACGTATGTCTTTCCATCATGGGGCGTGTACACCATGTCAAGCCAGGAAGATTGAAAGCCGCTTAAGTCGTGGTTCGATGTGTTTTTGAAGAAGCTGAGGGTCCCATCAGGCGGTAAAATCTGCGTCATGCCCTCGCCGGTGCCATGGTCTTCTTCCGCTGCAGAGAGCGCCTCTTCGATGAAAACGAACTCGTTCGCATCCTCGCCATCAGGTCCATTCAGGTTTTGGTTGTCATCGTCTTCGCTATCAAAGGCAGAAGAAGGCATATCATCCCACGCTGCGACCGGAATCTCCGGAATCTCCTCCTCTTCGCTCCACCCATCGTCGTCATCTTCGTGATCTGGGATAAACAGAACCGCGTTCTGCACCGCTGGAGCGCCGGGAGGAGTGATGACATTCGCGGGAGGTGCACCACCGCCTTCTGCGGTATTGTTGTCGTCGTCTGGTGCCGGAGGAGGGGGAGGCGGCGGCGGCAGTGGCGGCAGCGGAGGTCCTGGGAGCCCAAGAAACGGTTGATTATTTAGTACGGCGGCGAGGAAAGCTGGCTGTTGATGCTGGAACCATACCGCTCCGTGGTGTTGGTGGCCGAACGTTTCCGGTTCCGGCATGCGTTGAGCAATCGGCTCCGCAGGATGATCGCGAATGCGAGAGAGGCCCCGTTGGGTCTCAATCCATCGCCCAGCATGAGAGTTCTTCGCGTTCATAATGTCTGATTCATCCATGCCTAGTAGGTCCGTCACAGATCGTGCAGGCAAAAAACTCTCGTACGGAAGAACAATGACGCCCCAGCCCCTGACACTGGGATTAGCAGACGTGAGATTGGAGTACGCGACAAAGGCTTACATTGGATTACGGAATGCCCACTGCCCTTGTATATTGGCTCTGTGAGAGATCTTGAACGGCGCCGTTCCGACCTTCCATATGTCCAAGATCCAGGTAGTCCCATAGATATCGTTCGCAACGACCTTTTCAGCGAAGCCCTGGGGGTCATCCCAGAGAGAGAGGTTGGGGATGTTGTGCCCTCCGTCACCCAGGGGTATGCAGATTCTCCAATTTCGTTTCCTCTTGAGAACCGATCTCTCACAGTAATCCAGAGGTCTTGCCTGAGATTCCATGTCCTCGGGTAGCCGTGAGAGCCCAAAGGCGAAGACGGTCACTTCCCGCTTGTTGGAGCTGATGGCGATGAGCCGCGACTTTTGATGAATTGCGATGCCCCATGCCGAAATGCCAACGTTCTCGCGGAAGAAGTACGTCGGCACCGGATTGGGGTTCCGACAACCAGATGCTATGCGCTCAATGTAACCTGCAATTTGCCGGATATAGTATGCGAAAACCGACCCGTCATCGTAGACCGAAACGAGGATTTCCTCTCTCCCAAGGAAGCCAATAGCGACGTGGTTGATCTGGTGGTGGAATCGTACGTTTAGCGTGCCCCCTATGTGTCGCGCGATCTTATCAGGCTTTGTGGCCAGGATGAGGCCCGGTTCCTGAGGGAGTGCCTGTTTCGGAACGCCCTTGGGGCGGTAGACGAAGATTCGATTTTCGTACGCGGCGAAATAGAGCTGAGAAGAGGGTCGTTAACCAAGAGCCATCCTCATATCATCCGACGAGGCAAGGGTTCCAACATTGTATCTCTGCGACAGAGCCGTCAGGTTGTTCCTGAAGTACGGTGTCTTCGGTATCTTCCTCTCCAAAATCGTTTGCTGTGAGCTGCCCGCTTCTTCATTCTCGACACCAGTCACGATCTGGTCAGATGGGACGCCTTGCACAAGTGTATCATTTTCGATGCCGTTCAGATGGTCGCGCTCGCGTTGCCTGATCACTTCGGTAGCTCCGTCGCCAAACTATGAGACAGAGTCAGCATGCAGGACGATGCGGCATAAAGCTGTAAAGGCCTCGCTGCCTGGGAAAAAGGATAGATATTTTAAAAGTAAGGGTGTCGCGCGTACCCGATCGATACAGGTCTGAACCTGACACTTCCCCAGCACAGCCTCGCGGAAGCCGCGATCATGACACTGACCCTGTTGGCCCGCCATCTACCGCACCTTGGAGTCTTTCTCTCCCTTTCGCCTCGCGCGCGACATACGAGCCGCCCCTTGCTGGTTATTTGAAATGGGGTCTGATGCTTGACCTACTTCCGACGGAATAGAAGCACTGCCTTCGCAACGATTGGAGACTGCAGTGTGCAAGCGTTGGGCGGCGCGAGAAGTGGGTTGGTGTAAGGCAAGGTCCAGAGAGTGGCCTCCTAACCCCCGGCTGTGCTCATCCGTTGCTTCCCTCTATCCGTTTGTCGTCGAATGGCCACACCACCCACCAGTGCCGCCCTCTCCCACATCCCTCACGAGCACCCACTGAGGGGTGGTTCCACTTTAATTTACCGTTATCGATAACGAGTCGAGTGGCACCTGCGTCTTGCTTTTATCGATAACGTTCCCGGGGTGGAGGAGAGGGGGAAGCTTCCAAAGATGGTGCTGGGGTCACCTTGCTGGTGTTGCTTGTCTGGAGAGGAGGGGTCGACTGTTTCAGGGAGCCTGTTTGCGGGGAGGAAACATTCCGGACATACAATGTATAAACCATCATTTCGAAGTCAGTAGGCAGAGGGTGTTGCTCCACGCCTCTGGTCACGGACAATAGTCGCTGCAATCACGGCTTGGACGAATTCAAAAGCAAGGTCACGGTCGTGCCATCCGACCGATCCTTCATCAACGCCATTTAAAGCCATTGACTGACCCCTTTGTTACGGGGTTCTTGAAAGCTGCCTCTTCCACGTGGATGACATAGTAGGCCCGGACATGTAAGTTCTATCAGCAGTACTTCGTTCAACAGGAGCGAATGCCTCACATGAGATGAGAAAGTGACGAGAGTCGGCAAAAGCTTGTCCAAGTGTATTCTATTCATTAATCGCTGGCTGTTCATGAATCCAACTGCTTGTATCAGACCTTCATCATAATACCAAAGTTGACTATCCGCCAATTTTATGACATAATCGTCAGTGACCGTCTAGCTCGTGCCTGACCAAAGCCGGGTATCCGAAGCTGGTACTCCTTAAAAATCGAGTGCCTACAATAAATCCAAACCGTAAACGCCATCAGGAGGGTTTGATACAAGCAAAACCCATCTCTCGTATCAAATGCACATCGTTGCCAAGAGCCCTTCGATTCGCGACTCTCGCAGACAAACATCATCCAGCCAAAACTGCGGAGCACACTAAGCCCTCATAATTTCCACCATGTCCTTCATCCGGTAGTCCAGCACGGGTGTGACCCAGTCGTCCTCGACGAGGGCGTACGTCTCCTTGACGTTGTCCTTTGGCTTGCGCGGGTTGACGGCCCAGTACCCGAAATCGGCGTCAATGACCTTGAGGTAGCGCAGCAGGTTGTTCCAGTAATTCGCGTCCCCGATGCTTGGTTGGTGCGGCGCACCAAACTCGCCCACCCACACGGGCGCCTGGTCGCCCTCGACGAGATAGGCCCAATTATGCCGCATGGCCTTGACGAAGGACGCATACGCCCGCTTCGAGTACCGGCCCTCGAGGCTGCCCCAACCGGACCAGGCGTATACATGGGCCGAGTACACGACGCGGTCCGGGACGTCGAGCACGACGGGCCTCTTGGCGACGCCGGTAAGGTCGTTGCCGGACTCGGTGCCGCCGACGATGACAAGCCAGTCTTTTTTCATCTCCAACAACCGGTTGCCGGCCTTCTCGGCCGCTGTAGCCCATTTGTCCCAAGTCATTGTGCCCCAAACACCGCGCACCTCGTTCCGAAGGTCGACACCGATGACGCCCGGGTTGTCGACCAGCCGAAGCATAATCTTCTCCCAGTTCTGGATCCAGTCCTCCTCGGTCTGCCTGATGCGGCACAGTGGGCCGAGGTGGTCGTTGGCCCAGTGGGCGTCGCAGGGGTCGGCGCCGCAGCACCAGGTCGAGTGCGTGATGTGGTTGTTGACGATGACGGCGATGCCCGCGTCAGTCAACGCCGTCACGCACGCTTCAAAGATGTCGAGGGCCTTTTTCCCGATCAAGTCCGGGTTGGCCGCGACCAGCTCGGCCGGGATGAGGGGGTCGGTGATAACCATCTCGTCGCTGTAGGGCAGGCGCACGCTGTTGAAGCCGAGCCCGCGAATGGTTTGTGCGATGGTATCGCGGTGCTGGACGTCCAGCCCGCCGGGAATGTTCAATTCATCGCTGGCGCCGTACCAATTGACGGACAAGAGTTTGAAGCGACGTCCCTCCTCGTCGACAATGTCCCGGCCCTTTGTGTGCAGCGGCAGCGAGTATGTGTCGATGCTGGACTCTTGGGCCGGAGGCAAGAGGGGCCGCTGCTGGAACAGCTGGGCCTCCGGATCGGGCACCCATGGTACACCGAGAGCGGCCTCAGCCTTCCACAGGTAGTGGACGTAGCCACCAAGGAAGATGAGGGACAGAATGAAGAACATCCTGAATGACGAGAATCTGACGAAGCCGACGTGGCAGGTTCTCCTTCTTAATCTCGAATGTGTTGTTGCTGTTGGTGAGGAGAGCTGTGGTGACGTTGAGATCTTGCGGAAGAAGATGCCGGTGGAGGCTCCATGATCTTTGGTTGTCGCAGAATTGTCTATGCTCGGGAGGTAGACACCGCCTCTGGCTGGCGGAGTGCTCGGTTGCTCGATGTCATCAACCCGTGTCCCAGGTTGGGGACGTCCCGAGCTCCAGCGCCAAACCCTGGCCAGCGAGCCGGGGTTCAGCTGGAAGATCTCGGTGAATGGCATTACTAATGTTCCGGATGAGATAACCGACTGTGGTCCAGTCACCACCACCTTGAGGGCTGCGAGTCTCCCTTGGCGGGATCGGGGCTCCGGGAGCGGTGGGCTTGAGCGGTTGATGGTGGTGTACAGCTGAGTCCACTAGTCTCTTTCCAGCGCCAGCCCTGCTGCAAGGATGAAGCCTCAATCCGACGGATGGCGGCCGGGGGGAGAGCTTGTCCCGACGATGCCGATAATCCAGTGAACAGGAAGATGACCTCACACGCCTGGATCTGCCCGTCTCTGCTTTTGACTTTTCCCTAAAGCGAAATGTTTCTTATTTGGCCTTCCTTGAGGATTTTCACAGTGAATGTGGTATAATGATGTTTTCCGTCTCGTCTCTTTCGTCGTCTCGATTCGATGCCGGATAGTGAACTATCACACCGAATACGTGCACAGACCTTGTCGATGTCAAGCCGCGTCCGTCTTGGCGGAATGACAGGTTCCTCTATGTGTCCGTTTTTCTTATCTTTTCTTTCCCTCGGTCAGCTTTCCCTCGGTCAGCTTCCGCTGTCGTGGTTCTCGCTCTCGGTTTCGTTATTTGTTTCCGCCTTACGTTCAGGCGAAACCTGAGCACAACCTGTTGTCCTTGACGACCCACGCGCTGGATGTCGGATTAAACGAGGTTTTTTTTTTGTTCTGTTTCGCAGTTGTGGTGGCTTGGATCAAGTGAATTCAAAGTTCGTCGTTAAGCTTGAAACGAGGAGTTGATGGATGTCCTTCTGGTGTAAGCTAGGATCAACTGTTCGTCGTGGTTGCTGCCTCGTTGTCAAGTCATGCGCGTGTCTCCGTCGGTATCTCAGTAAATGTGACGTGTTGTTGATATGAGTGAGAAAAGATGATACGCTCCTTATGAAATTTCCTCCCATTGGAAGCCCAATCTACTTATAATCGAAAGATGGGCAGATGAGTGAAAAGTCCGTCCATCACCGAACAATCAAGTTGCACTTCCGCTTACATCACATAAGCCCAGGCCGGCAGAGTCAGTCCTGGTCTCCGAAGAAGCCGGAGCGGAAGCATTGGGAAGCCATGACATGGCACTTGATCAATGGTCGCTCCAATGCGCTTGCTGAGATTTGTTTAGCTCCTCCGCTCCTCGCATCACTCTTGAATCCGGCCATTCCGCATCTTCCGGGCGGGCTTATTATCCCTCCACAAGTCCACAACACACCATCCTTGTTCGGTAGTTTCCCTGCCTTTCCACTCATTGGGCCATTGGGCATGCACATCCGGTACTTGATAAGGCCATTTGACATTAAGCTGTCGCGTGACTCTTGTATTTTTCGGACTCTCAACTGCTCCCACATATCCCTTAATCGTGATTCGTTCCGCTGTTCACGTTCCTCTCCCGCCCCGAGGCGCCGAGGCCATCCACCAACAAGAGAGAGGCTCCCGCCGCCGACCTTCCCATAATCCTCTTTTTTGGTCTTTAAAATGTGGAGTCAGCGATTACTCGCATTCCTTCACGGCATAACTCAGACCGAGACTCCGACGCTGATATTACATTGAATTTTTCTGACATAGTGACATGGCCGACGAGGCCGGTGGTTCCTCCACATTACATCATCTCTCTTAACATTGGCTGATGTTTACCATGAGCGTGGGCAGAATCCAAGTTCAGCCGAATGGTGCCACTCATGTTAGGTTGTCGGGGTATTGGTTTGTGCGCGTTTAAAATCGGCGCTTGAAGTATGATTTACTTTATCCGATCTCTTTTCTCGCTTCAAATTTCGGCCAACTTCTTTCTTTCTTTCTTTCTTTCTTTGTCCTTATCTTGTCACGCCGCCGTGGCCAGCCGCATCGTCTCATTATATCCTGTTCATCCCAAGTGGGTTCATGTCATCGAACCCGTCGCCTCGGGATCGTGACTCGGGCCGAGCGTATGTTGCTCGCGCATCCCAAGTTGGGGGTGTTTGTGGCGGTCGAGGGCTCGAGAACGACCGCATCGGCGGCTGGTAGCGGGCGGTCTGCCCAAAGTAGTCCGGCGTTCTTCGTCCGTTATTGGGACTTACAACGGGTGATTTGACTGGGGAGATTGGTGTTACAACAGCGCTCGAGTCTCTAGACAGCATCTCGTACGCACGTGTGTCTTTCTTAACGTCGTATCGGGCATCCACCGATACGAACTCCTTTTTGTTTCTGCCTAGGCAGGAAGTGAAAAGGTCCATCCAGCCAAGGACCATGGCCCAACGACCCAGTAGGAAGAGCAGCCAGATACCATTCATCTAGGTTTGATCAGTAAGCTGTGTCAAGTAAAGCGGAAATAGAGACGCGCGGCGCGCTTCTTACCGCCAGAAGAATCAGGACCGCCGTGATGGTTGCCTCATTAACAACCATGTTCTTGGCCTTGTCATAACACTTTGTTCTGTCTCCTCCGTTGCCGATAAGGCAGAGAACCCAATCCTGGGCAATGCTCTGGTCATCGTGTACCGCCTGGACGGTGTTGTCCTGGAACACGAAGACGAGGGAGAAAAAGATGACGTCGGCAACAATGATGAGAACAATGGCGATACCTCTCCATTGGAGCGAAATGACGCGCCTCACTCGTCGGTACGCTTGGCGAGGGCTCATGGTCTGGATACTGTTGCTGTATGTGGGTAAACTCGACCCTTCGGTTGACGCACTGTTATCAGCCAGGGAGGCAAGGTAGACCTTGATACAATATCCGAAGGTGGCAAATTGGATTATGACTGTGAGGCCGGCGAAGACGAGAAGAGGTATCCAGAAGTCGGCAAGACTGTTCTTGTGGTTGATGTGACACGTAGCCCCGAATCGGAAGGACACGCCGCTGAAGACGAGAGCAACAATGATGCCAACAAGGGGAATACCCCAGCCCGTAGCTTGGGCAAAGATCATAAAGTTGCGACCCACGACAACTTGCCAACAGATCTGAAGATGTAGGGACAACGATCGCAAGAAGACCCACATGACACCGGCCCAGCCTCCGAGCAAGAGGAAAGACCCAGATGCGCCGCAGACCTTGCTAGACTTCATACTGTGCGGTGTGATTTCGTTGTAGCATTGCTCTGGTTGGTCGGCGAGAGGCACGACAAAGCCAAGCTGAAGCAGAGATTAGTCTTCCAGTTCCCTTCGCGGAGGCAGAGCTACTTACGTTCATGATGAACACGGCTATTGTCAAGCAAATGCTTAGGTAATGTCTGTAGGTTTTATCAACAGGCAGAACTGCCCATGATATCAGCAGGAAGAGACAGCATGCTGCGCTAGCAACGCAGACCCAGTTGGCCGCCGTCGTCAGAGTGTTGAAGTAATCCGGGTAGACCCAATCAGTGAGCGGGCAAGGCAAGCAACATTGCAAGGTCGGGCTCAAGTTTTGGCACAGCCGGCCGTCAATAACTATAGAAGGTCAACGACATGGCCTGTCATGCCATTGTTTGTGAGACTTACACCCTTCATCGATCGGAAATAGGCTCGCAGAGTAGAATGGCACGGGACAGCCACCCCTTGCAAGGGAGTCGTTGGCCATGGTCGACTTATAGCTGGTGAGCGGCTAGTACATCCACAGCTTTTGAGGTATTCGTTTGTGGCCAAAAATCACTAGTGGTCGCTCAATCGTTGCCTTCTTCCGGAAACTGATGACAGTTTGAACAATGTGCCGGGTAGTGTTACAGGATATCAATGGCGTTTGATCGTGACGATATGTCGTGGCAATGACAACTGTGATCCTGATGGCTGTTTTCCGGGTCGTAGGCCTTCTGCTAGACGTGCAGTGTGTACAGAATCCCCCAGTGACGTCCTCAGTCCCGCTGAAGTCCAAGGTTTGCTGTCACTTGATTCGTATCCCAGGTGTTTGAATACGCTTTGGTGAACGAGGCACGGCGGCATGTAAGTTGTCGTCGAGGTTTTTGCGGCAAGCAGCAGAATCGCCTGGCTATGTTGCTACCGTCATGGTCCGTAAATGGAGCTGACAGGTTAGGTCAGGGCGAGGCCGGCCGATGGTAGCGTAGCAGCAACAACTCGTGGTATCAAAGAGAGACGCGAGCAGAAGCAACGACAAAGAAGCCCAGAACAGTTCAAGAGAACCCTCGTGTCGGAAGGAGGGTGGGACATCATTATGTACAACGATGCGTGAGCTACTGGGTAGCGTCCGCTCAAGTTTCTTGCAGAGGGTACGGGTGTGTCTCTCTCTCCTTCACTCGGCCGCTCTGGCGTCCAGTCTCGTTCAACCAGTCGCGGCGCTGGTCCCGGGGTCCAGGCCAGAGATGCCGGGGTACCACGACTGAACGGACCAGGCAGGACTCGGGAACGGGTATTTTGTGTGTGATGGGTCGGCCAACTCTGGGACTAACATGGGCAATTGGGCGTGGACAGGGGCCAATGAGAGACGTGAGTGACGATGGTGGGCGTCTTTGTAGGAAAAATCCCGACGACCCTCTCTGGCGGCGACGCTGGGACGGAGCTCACTGTGCCTCGCGTGAGGCGATGCATCGAAATCTGCATGACCTGTTGGGGAGGCGACAGTCTTCATGGCAGGGGGTGGAGGTTAGCGTGAGAACGGAATTGAGGGACTGATGGACCAGGCCCAGGATGGCAGAGAGGCACAAAGCAGAGAGGAGAGGAGGGATTTGATGGTTTCCATTGTGTTGTGTTGTTGGATTCGATGGACGGAGGAGTGAGACCTGGTGGGGTAGGGTGTGAGTGTGTGGATGCAGACCAGGGGCCGGGAAGGGAAAAAAGAAGCTCTAAAGGAGAGAAAGACTGGAAGACAGGAGGAGGATGGCGTATACGGACGCAGGAGGGGAGGAGCAGAGGAGGAGCAGAGGAGGAAGCCAGAAAGAGGGGGAGGGGGTGGGAAAATTGTGAAAGGGGGAGGGGGCGTGTGATGGATAAATGGGCCCCAGTCAAGAGACCCATATCGGCGGCCGGGGACTCTCGACCTGGCCGGGCTGCTGTCGTGTGGCCGGGAATTCCACGGTCCACCTCCAGTTAAGGTGCTGCATGCTCCGTGGCGGACCAAATCCTGGAAGCCCATCGAGTGGCCCCACCGGGCAAGAGACCAGTCAGGCCGCAGACAGGCCTCAGCGAGGGTATTCGGTGGACCTTCCACCCGGTGTTGTTCAGCACCTGTCCACAAGTCCACGGCGTCCCGCTAAACACTTCACCACTCACAATGCGCACAAGCCGTGTCGACGAGTGTGCTGAAAACATATTTGGGCACCTTCACCCAGACGCAATATCTCGGTTGGCTCGAATTGTGCCTCTGCAGTCCCCTCATTCATCAATGCCTTTCCATCACGCCAGGGGGGCACAGCATGACTTGCCCTTGGTTTGATGGGCACCATGCCGTCCAATTTGCCTTCGTCCATGGTTGCTTGCTCTTGGACCGCGACTCTTCAAGTCCTCCCCTACTTGTTCATCCTGTTCCTGCCAAGCCGTCAGATGGTGGGTGGTGGCGTTGCCCAAGAAAAGTTCAGCAATGATATGGAAGGAGCAACCAGAAACCAGGCTGCGTCTTCTCTGGCTACCCGTGTCAGACATGACATAAGGCAAGGTCGACGGCTGGATTGGGAAAGGCCACAATGAGTCCCTCGGGTTCCCCTGCCTCCGTCATTCAGGTCCCTGTGATGTGCTCTTGCCGCCGTGGCCGCTGCCCGCCGGCCGCCGCCTCAACTCAACCCCAACCGCGTGACCCTGTCCTAGGCCACGACCTCGATCTAAAGTTGACCTCGATTCAACCCTTTCTAGTCTCTCGTCACTACGGACACTTTGGCCATGATTCGGCAGATCGTTCCCCAGAGAACTCATACATACAAAGCACGCCGCGCATGGCTCTCCACGCCCTCTCGCCAACCCAATCGAGGGCTGTCACCGGCAAATCCCAACAGTGCTGTGCTCTGCTGATGCCACCTCACCTCAGCCTCTACCAACCGTTCATGCCTTGGGGCTTATAGCACGGCCTGCTATCGACGCTGTCTACGTTGTACGCATGGTGTGGCGCGTATCGGGTGCACCACCGACGGTCAGTTGACTCAGATCCCTCCCCTCCATCACCTACCGCTCCCTCGGCACGGCACCGAGCGAGACATTGCCAGTCAAATGTCTCTCACTGGCGTTTTTCTCGTTGCAATGCGTCTGCATGTCTCACTCTAGCCCTTGCCATCACGAAGCCGAGGTGCTACCCGATGACAATCATCGGCCGAGTTCAGCTTCATCCGGCTTCTTTCACCGCCCAAGCTTTTGCTTCCTGAGTCGACCATTGCTTTACGAAACTCTAGCAACGAGATGCATCAAGACCAGCTAAACGAGCTACTTTAGCGGTTCTCCATTGTTTGATACTTGAGCGAGCGTTTCGAAGGCGGCTGAACTATAGCCAAAAACTGCATGGCTAGTGCACGCGAGTCAGCTGAACGGCGGCTCTTGAAATCTCAGTTGACGACTCTTTGCCACACTGGCCCACATTCGAGTCTGGACGTTGCAGTCGACTGCCACTGCGCAGGATACGCCTCTTAATGTCTGTCGATATAGTGTTCGTACTGGGCCACATCTAGGAGCCGACATGGTATCCCTGAACTTGTAAAGCTCTGACGCTTCTCCGAGTACTGTGTATTCGTACGTATGAATACCTAGAGGGCAAAAGCAGCGATCCGAGTTTAGGGCTGAGCAATGCCCTATCTGTTACGTCATTTGCCCAGCTGAATGAGAGGCAACCCGGCGGTTCGGCTTGCTCATTTTCAGGAACCTCATGCTCAGAGTTTCCCAAAGATGAGAGAAGCAGAGAGAGGAGGAGGCAATGAGGGTTTTACGCAATGTCTCGCAACAGACTCGTTCCAACGTTCAATCAACACCCAGGGGCGGCACCGCCGCCGTTGTGCTAGCTACGACTAAGGCAGCGGCTTCGGTAGTCGACCGCTAGCACGCAACGAGCCAACGTTCTGACTGATAGACAATATTCGCCAGCGGCGTACGTGGATACCAGTGTGTTTTTCCTTCTCTCTTTTTTTTTTAAAAAAAAAAAATATTCAAAATTCCAGCTGCCATTGTTGAAGCAAGGAAGTCGGCCTTGCGAGTCGGCAAGCAAAAGGATTTCCCGCCAGCATTGATAGCGATGCCCATTGCCCAGACAAGTTCGGCCATTCTCAGGGTTGCCATGCTCTCAACGGCCAAAAGCCAACAAGTGCACTCAGAAAAGGGGGCTCCACCATTCATTTTGCCAGCCGCCTCCAATCTCAAGAAATCATGCCAAGGCATACCAATTGCCTGTCGGCCAAAAAGAGATCTCTGGGGTAAGGCCTTGGCATTCTATCACTAATGATGGGTGGATGGCCAACTGAACTGACCAAGTGCTCTATGAACTGAAGACGAAGTTTGCTTCCTCGCAGTCTAGAATACCGGACTCGGCACTCAGCTCCAGCTCAATCATGATCACGAGGCGCTACAGCTCCGGGCTAACATAATCTTTGATGCGTGATGGCCTTGAACGAGTCTGTGATCCGAATCAAAAGTCAGCGCCTATGCCGCCGAGTGGTCGCATGGCGTGCCGTCCCCGAGCCTGTCAGCGCTCACGACACGATCGGAAAGACGTGAATGGCCAATATGTCTTATTTCGTTGCCCATACGAGCCCCTGCTATGCAGATCGATTGGCAGTCACCGTGGAGCACAGTATTGGAGCGATGATGGGGGGTGGTGCTTCTCTTGGCTTGTGTCGGCCAACCACGAGGCCCAACAACCTGGAAACTATTCTAATCGATCGATGAGAAAGAAAGGCCTTCTCCTTGCTGGATTGTGTGCTTCATTGACGGGTTGAGAAGCCCTAAGTGTGTCGAAACTTGGGACCCGTTGAGCAAAAAGCAAATTTCAACTCGTGTCGCGGCGCGCCTTACGGCTCAATGCCCGTTGCTGCAGGTTCTGAACCACCCTGACTTCTGCATAAGCTACGTAAGTCTTTCGCACGGCGAAAGATGTGCCTGACATAGGGGTGCAGCCGACACTGCGCTGCGCGGTAGGAGAGACTATCCGCAGCTCCGCGACCCTTGATGCCACCCCCCTCGAGTTGGAGGACCCTTGTTCATGCACAGACATGTCCATTTCGGTCAACCAGAGACAACCAGACAGCAGCAATCCCACCCACACCTTTTACCCCTGGCACACCACCCCGCAACACTGCTCAACTAGCCCCGGGCGTCATAAAAGCGTCTTCATTTATTGGTACCGGACGGTGCACTAGACAAGTCAACACGCTACTCTGTAGGCGCGGACTGGTGACAGCCGACCAAGTTTAACTCAGTATAAACTTCAACGCACTATCAAATTGTAAAATCTACAAGTCCAGTAATGACGTCGGATAAGAAGGAGAAAAGGGGACCCAAAGAAGGCGATTGGATTGTCAACACCGTGTGAAGCGGGGGGTACGTTTAGTAGGTTAAGTTGGGTTCGATTCCTATCGGCGTCAATTGGTGTTTTGGCCGAACGGCATACTTTAAGACTACCAGTGAGAACGGGAAGTGTTTCTGAGATCAACGCCCACCAGTCAGTCACTGGTTCGGCTTCTACGGCACCTGTCAAGTCTACTTGCTCTGCATCCAGGCTGTCGATCCTGGGAAAACTCGAAACAACGAGTAACCTCTGTACGGCAAGCCGCATCACCGGAGCATCTGCACAAACTGGAAGGCGGTTTGATCGACTCTTCCCATGAGAAATCTGGGATTCAGCGAATCCATCTAATTGGTTCAACATGAACTATTGAGCCCTCAAACCGGCTAGATTAAATGTTGCAACCAAGACGAGGCACTACTTCAGCCGTCGCATCATACAGCTGCAGGCACGACAACCATCTAGACAAGGGACTGTTATCACCTTCTTGATTGATCGTTGAAAATCCCAACATTGTGCCTCGGGCGATTGCGCGGGAGAAGATGGTCTTGGTCGCAGCCCGTCCTGTCATGTCTGCTAAAAGCAAGACCTGCCATTATCAGCAGCCACAGGTAGGGACCCTAGCTTGGCGTGGGCATTAGCAAGGTGTGACAGCCTTCGGAAGGGCTTCTCGAAGATGCGGAAATACCGCAAGTATGTCGCTCGGCCACCTTTCTAAATCCAGTCAAAGTACATGTCATTAGCCTGGACTCCGAGAGACAAAGCAAATCCGTCGTCATTTTTGTTTTTCTCACTTTGGCAGCCATCACGCCTGCAATCAACTTCTGGGTTATCTGACTAGGTTTGCGCATCGACATACCCGTTGCCTGGGTCGAATTGGCCCGCCATACGGATACAACAATACTCGACTCTACCACCATGGGTAAATAATTTCATTTCGGTTTGTGTAAAAGGACCTCTGAGAAAAGAATTCAGAATGCTCATGACTAGCAGATGAGCCACCATTTCGATCAGGGTGTCACCTCTTTCTGGAATGGTTGAGGATCCGGGCCACTCTGGGAAGGGGCCACTGGGGAAAGAGGCCTTGACCACAGTGTCGGGACCTGAAGTCGAACCATGGTCATCGCGAGAGCCCCGCTATATGCATGCTCAATGTAACAACTACCGCGAGTCTAGCCCTTGCCAGCAACAGAAGAAAAGTCGGAAGGGGCAAGCTAGTGAGCGGTGTTGCTTTGCACTCACTTCAGAATGAGGCTTCTTTTCCCATCGTCGCAACAGAGGAGGAGACGGCCGGCTCGCTTGTAACGTCGGTAACAGAAAATGGGATGGCCACAATGACTGACGACTTGGCCAAAACCACCAACCAACCTCCGTGACCCGACGAATCGATGAGAGAAGTCCACCACGACGCACGACGCCCGGTCCCGGTTGCAGCATAGTCGGCCAAGATCCAAAAAAGACCCTCGGTGGGATGACCCGGAGCCGGACAAGATCGCCAAGGTGGCTCGGGGGCCATGGCCCGCAGAAGGCGTCCATCATGGAAGCTGAAAAGCGAAAAGCATGGCTCCTGTTGCGAGAGAAACACCCATTGAGTCATCTACAATGCCTGCAGAAATCTTTCACTGGGTATTGAGGACGCTGATGGAGGGCAATGATGACACCAGAGCCTGCCGGTCACAATGGCATGAGCTACCGCCGGTGGTGTGCGTGGCCGTGGTCTATTCCGAGTTGCCAAGGCCCGTCGGGGTTTTAGGTGCTTCCCCTGGCAATCAGTCTCGGGGTGCAGTACGAAGGCACCTACGGATGCACATTAGGCAACGGAGTCCCCCGGGCAAAATGGAGGGAAAACCACTCAGATCCGTAGGAGTCGTGGAGGCGTAGACAGCGCCGACCGAGCGGGTCCGGCACCGGGCGACCAGCAGTTTTCGGGAGGTCGCTAGAGCCAGGTGGAACGGGAAACTAGCCACATTTGGCCAGCCTCCCGAAATGGTAACCCAGGGGCAGCGAAGCTACGCCGCACTCCGCACTGCGCAAGCTGGTGGCCGACCAAGAACGCGTCGGCCTGACTTGAAGCTCCTAGGGCGCACCTTGAAGACTTCCGTCAACGGCTATCAATCGTGGATAGTCATTCACCTAGGGTACCTAAGGTGTTGCTGACAGTACGAGGTGCTTGTTGAAGGCGTTGATGGGTGCACACCTTTCCCGGGGGCCCCCCACCCGTGAACCCAAGCCAAGATCTCTCTTCCCCTCATCAATGCGTGACGACACATTCTGATATCAAGAACGACGCCTGTAAGCACGCGTTCGTCACGACAGGTCCACTGTCCACTGGCTCACTCGCATAGGTGACGGGTCCACCAAGCAAGCCACAGAGCGCTTTCCGATCTCGACTTCTCAGAAAAGTCGACGAACCACACAGGGGAAATGGCTTCCGCTGCCCGGTCCGGATGCCACCCACATGGCGGGCCTGCGAGCACGTAGTGTACAGTGCAGCGTGTCATACCACAGGAAGCGAGACGTTCCATCAAGACTGGAACCCGTCGTGCCATCTTCTCTCGTCAGTCGCAAGACCGCATCAAAGAAGAGAAAACGACTGGTCGCCTTGCGAGACTGCAGGAGGTAGTTCTTGTCCAATGTCCACCCGGTTACAGGCTATACTTTGATGTGAGTGAGAAGGTCTCGTTGTGTCGGGACATGGTCCATTTGGCAACAATGGCAAAGGTTTTACTAGACATCCTCCAGAATTTGATTCGATCCCCACCGAGCTCTCATGAGTATGCAGCCTGCTGCTCACATCCGATAAGGGCCACCCAGATACGAGCATGTATCCATACTAGGTACCTTTGAAAGCAATAACAGATGGCCCCTCTTTGGGCCGCGATATATCAACATGTCCTTGAACCAATGCCGCTCGGGACCTCGGAGCAGTGTAAACCTTATCAACTGTCAATATATTAAGAGCGGAGGCATTGACGATTGATTCGGACAAAATAAAACAAAAAGCCTCGACCACTTTTCCAGGGCACCTTATCCACGTCGCGCTCCGGGAACACAATCGCATCCCGGACAGACTCTACAAAGACCAGGATTAGGTGCCTCTACACCACGTTCATCTCATCCACTTCTCCACTGGAGTTTTCCTCCCCCTGGCGCCCCAGCGAACTTTTGGGTCTTTGTCCCCTCCTCAAAACTTCGAAAAACAACGGACCAACGGTTCCACTACCTTCCAAAAAGAAACAAAGCAACAATGTGTCGGACTGGCCAGGGCCGAGCTCGTACCCTTGATCTGGGAATTCTGGGTCAATGGGTCGCGATATTTGAGCTGTTCCCCTGTCCAAGACCAGGAAGACACCTCCCGAAACAACTTCATCTAGCAGGGCTTTACTCGACGCGATGCTCTTTTGGGGTCTGAGCCCATGGCAGCCCTCGACGTGGAGCCCACAACGCAACCGAACAGGCAGCATCGACCCGGTGGATTGAAACCGAGCACACGGCTCTCCTCCCTCAAATATATGAATCTCAGGCCCAAGAAACGACGGTCATGGTACGATGACAACAATGACAGCCAAATTTCACTGCACACTTCGATATTTGTCCAGGAGCTCACATGAAACAGTGGATAGACAAATACGGATTGCCAATCCCACGCTCTTGGGTCGGAATGGACATGTAGCTTCTGTGTGGGACATGGCAGCCCTCGACCCTTTCTGCGATTGGTCTCGACTGGCCTCCTCCAAGAAAAAGTGCCCATAGCCTCATAGATGCCAATGCGTGGCCCACCACGCGATTGTGCCATTTATCCTTAGTTCCGTCTTGCTCGGAAATCTCACACCAACAAGTTTGAACACCATGAAATCCCTCGAACTTTCAGGATGTATATGCACCCTCAGATGCAGGCACAAGTCGCATTGGGGCAGCGGGCCGTAGGTGTGGTTGGTCGACATAACGTGGTGGGTGTGTGAGATGCTTCTTGGCATCGCGGGTACACTCCATCCGCTCGCAGATGCTTACTGAGGAGCCGTAGGAATTGCATCACTACCTATTCCTCTTCAACGAGGCCAGATTGGGGGCCCTTTTGGTATTTGTTATGCAATTATCCGTCAGTCTCCGCATTCCGTCATGGTTGCTCTCTATTGTTTCACGAAGCCGGACACCGGGGCCTTGAGAGTGGAATCTTTCTCGGAGGATCATTCAAGAAAGTCTCCCCCTTTGCAAATCGCCCTCTTTCTTGGTGGTTCATAGTCCGAATGGGCGGTGCTTAAGCCTCAAGAAGGCCGACGGACATGAGAATTGGCCGGTCCGATTGAATTATCTAGTGGGCCGAGTCCTTGTGAGGAAAGGCGCGATGGGTCTTTTCTCACACCGGGAGCCTTGCAGCCTGGGGAAGCGTCGGTCGACTTTCTACAACGAGACATGGTATGACTGCTATGTATGAGAGATGAACCATCGGGGGCTGTGATGCGGAGAAGAGCGATGAGGCTTGCGGGAGCCCGCGGGTGCTCATTTCACGAATGAATTCCCCGATTCTGCAGAGGGGTCTAGAAGAGGAGAAGCTGGCCGGCCTTGGTATTGGTGAGCGGCGCAGCTCGTCAAAGCGACGCACTCGCCTCTCATGTACATGCAGTTGGAATCAACAACATGCAGGCCAAGATTTCTACACAGGAGGCCCAGGCCGAGGATGGCGTTCGCTAAGAAGCCCAGAGGAAGAAAAGGGAGGGGGGAAGGAAGGGTAACGGACGACCACGGATGCACATGAGCTGTTTGCTCTACCTACCTTAGTCTGCCCCCCGGATTCCTTCACCTGTTGACGTGGGAGTAATATGTGTTGCGTTTCTCACTCCCACGGCGTCTGACAGTTCATTTCGCGAAATCATCCCGCTTGTGGACTGTGCGTCTGGACGGCACAGATGAGGCTAATGATGAGCGGGTAAGCGTTGCGACTATTGACATGATCCTCGCTGCAAATCTACCAGCAATTTGGGAAAAGCGAAGCCCAGGGGCACCAGCAATGAAGGTTTTGTCCCAGAGAAGCTCTGAATACGACGTTGGGGTTCCTGGATGGGATTATCCGTCTTAGTGATCGACATGACTGCTCCGCCGTGGTGAGCAGAAAGAGTTTAACACAGCATATTTGGGGTCCGATGATCTGACGATGGGGTTCAGACGTCGCCGCTTCTACGGACTTTTTTTTTTTTTTTTTTTTTTTTTTTTCTTCTTTTTTTTTTCCTTTTTTCCCCCCCCCCCCCCCCCCCCCCCCCCCCCCCGCGCCGCCGTGGGGTCGGCCGGGGGGTGTGTGCCGTGTCTGGCTTTCGGATTTTTTTTTTTTTTTTTTTTTTTTTTGGTCCTCGTTTTGTTCGACTCTATACCACCCACCCACGCTTGATGAAACCTTTAGAAGGGCCGTCGAAGAAGTCTAGTTGTTTGACGAGAACCGAGACATTGCTAGCTTTGGACCTAGACTAGAGCTGGCGTCAGGTAGCGTCGCATCGCTCGTTCTGCACGAGGGTTTCATCCAGCGGTCAGTCCCGTAGGGCAATGATCAACGTCTTGTTGACCGTTCTGGATGGTCATTTGGGCTCGAAGTTTTCCTTTTATCGAACCCACGAGGGAGGGAAATCTTTACACTTTCCGAGCGGTTCCGATACCACGTCGGCACTACACCGTAAGGCTTTTCGATGGCATGTCTCACCTCTGTTTTGTTGTTTTTTCTTTGCTTCTCGCGGGGCAAAGGCGGGGGAGGGTTTCTGTCTAATTTCTGACCTAGACGGGGGGGGCAACGGGGGTTCGATATTTGCTATACACCCCCTCAGACCTCTCGGAGGGACGGGATTGCCTGACTGACTGACTGACTGTCGAGTCGAGTCGAGTCGGTCTGGCTGCGGTGCCTTTCGGTATAGACACTTACGACGGTGGCCACAACGGGGGTTGCGCTGTTCGATGTCTTAGTCTCATTGTCTCAGTTGTGCATCGCCGAGGTTGGGAGACTTGAAAGGGGGCGGGTCGGTCCTATGAATCAGCGTTCACGAGGTCCCGGGACAGGATTCGTACCTAAGGCATGCTTCTCTCGGCCGTAGGGTGACGAGTGATTTTTTGGCCCAGCGTACAACGTACAACCCTCGTCCTTTGATGGTACGTATGTGGTGTGAGTTGCGAAGCAAGATCTTCGTGTCTGTTGATTGTCCAGTTGGGAGGCAGGAAAGGAGGGGGAGGGTTTGGTCTTGGTCTTGATCTTAGTCGTAACTGAGGCAGAAAGGCGCCGGGAAGATCTTCAAGTGTTGATCATGGGTTCCTGATGTGGGGGGGGGGGGGGGTTGGGGGGGGGGGGGGGGGGGGGGTGGGGGGTCGTGGTGTGGGGGGTGGGGGGGGGGGGGGGGGGGGGGGGAGTGTGTTGGGGTTGTGGGGGGTTGGGGGGGGGGGGGGGGGGGGGGTTGCGGGTGGCATTGCGAGATGGCTGTGGCACTTGCCTCCGACGACCTTCATTGCTGGTTTTGATGCCTCGGTTTGATAATGGTTTTGTCTCATGATCTACCTACCCTTCGGGTTGAGGGCGGCTGGGGGCTGGAGAGGATAGCCGGTCGTAGCATCTTGAGCTGTAGGTTTCCTCCAGTGGATTGTTCTCTGAGAGCTTGAATAGGGTCGTCAGGGCGAACCGAACATTCGGTCCTTTCTTTGTCAAGATCTTTCGTCCCGGTTCAGCTTTGCCTAGGTGGAAATTGTCCGAAGACGGCCAGTTTTTTTTTCTCGATGCGGTCGTCGTTGATGCTGGTGAAGTTGTCTATGTCTATAGCTCTGTGATGGCTCTGGTAGTACCTAGCACCGGGGGTTCCGAGGGCTTGAGAGTTCATGGAACACAATGCCAATTACCAGAGAAACACGACTTCTTGGTTTAGGATCGGACTGCGTTACTTGGGAGCCATGTTACTGGGCTCACGACCCATTGGGCTGATATCATGATGTATCACGCAAGCCGTTCTTACGTTTCGAGGAGGGTATTTTGTAGTCAATGGAAACGTGTTAGCATTAGACAGGCAAAGTCAGGTAGCCATCCATAGTGTTGATAGATGAAATCGCATTTCAAGCCGGGTCTACGATGGTCGAACTGTCCGAAATACTTCTCCGTCGAACGGCAACTTACAATTCTTTTGCTTGTCGAGTGGGAACGGCGTCGTGCCTGTCCTTGTACATGTTTTAGAGTCTTGCGTTGTTGGACACACTGTTCTGAGATTCTCTGTGGCTTGCATCTCGCCTTCTTCGCTCTTTTCACAACCACAGAACTCCTTTCTACGCCTTTTCATGTCCATCTAGGCAATGTTCATAGTATTCAAGGATAGCGGCCGGCCGCGACGGTCGATGATATCCTCATTTTCTCTCTATGATACCCTTGGATGTCACATGCTGCTCTTTCCCCGTCTGCACTACTTCTCTCCGCTCGCCGTCCAAGCATTCAAGGTCTAGAATAGTGCTATCAACATCCACGTCATGTTCTCTGCCGTCTGAGTTCTCTGTCAAAGATGGTTCTTTGTCGTGGTCTGCCTATGCGATACTGAGGGGAGGGATGATGATTTCATCTACTCCTCTTCTCGAAGGCTTCTTCATCATGGAACAAGACCCCTTTTGATCAGTGGATTCAAATCAACATGATTGAATTCTCTCAAGGTGCCTTAGGAAGATCCCTGATACCAATGAGGGATAAAGGCGTATTTCATTTGCCAGTCTCTCTCGCCCCTCTGATCTCACTCATCCGCTCACTCTATCAATCTCTTAGAAAGACCGGGATGAAGCGTCTCTCCATATCCAACAGAGCTCGGGTTAGTCTGTATTCTCGCCATGGTGCGTTTTCGAGCATAGAAAGAGTGTCTATTCCCGGAGGAGAGTCGTTGCCGAAATCAAATCGCCTCGGCATCCTGTATTTTATTGGCTGTCGTCCGTCGTCCTTTTCTCTTTCGTAGAAACCCCCCTGTCATGCAAGTCTCAACACTTTGGATGAAACTTCTGTCAATAATAAATAATGGAGGACGGAATTGCTCGATTCAGGATTTCAAGTTCGTTCTCCGGGCTTGGAAGGGTCTTCAGAGGGGCTTTATCCTCTCAACAGCTGATCCAGAGACTCGTCTGCTTCGGCAGTTCTCTCGCAACAAACATTGTTCCTACATAAGCTCCTTAAATAGAAGAAGCTGGGTACGGCAGCCGAGTTTCACTATAGTAATCATTTCTCGCTGACCCAGCTGCGATCTCGTCCATACTCATAGCTTCAATGTCGGCGGTCCGTCGAGTGTATAGTTCTATGGCTCGCCCGGGTTCCGATACCTGATTCTACAGATCGAATTACCCGCTCGTCTTTCAGAACGATTGTAACAAGGTAGGGCTTGGGGCTCCCCCATGTCATTAACGGCATTAAGAGTGAGACCGACAAGGTCGCTTCAAGCTTTGCTATATTCTTGTGGATTGTTTCTTGGGGACTTTCTCTAAGGTAATAATGAATGGTCTCGTTAAAAGGCATGGGATGGGGACGCGGGAGGAATGAAAATGTGACTAATCTGACGAAATCCGACAACGAGGACGTGATCGATCTGACGAGTCCACAACGTGTCATTCTTTATTCGAAGACAACGTGATAGTCCAGCACGGAACTCGACAACCCTTCTCGTTCACTATTGACCGCCATTTACTACCAACGTACCGAAAGGTTGTTCAGTCTGTGCTATATTATCGTGGCCCCGGGGGTGCCGTCGAAGCCGAAGGTTGAGAACATGATTTTCGAAGTTTCCTACCGCTCGATCGACCGCAGAAACTCTCTCATGCGGTCGGAAAGTGATGGTGAGCGGTGGAAGAGGGGCATACGATTCAGCCTGGACAACATCGACTTGGCCACATTGCTGCAGTCGTCGTGTTCCAAGGATGGTAACGGATGCGTCTGGTTCCTTTGTTCTGTAACCTGTTCTTCTGGATCACGTTTTATAAGTTAGACGTCTGTCGCTGATAGTAGTGCAGCTGGAAGTACTCATGTCCCCCCCAGAGAATCCTGGGGATGTGTTGTGCGGATGGCACTGACTAGCTCGCGACTACTTGCCAAAGGCCTGGCACGTTTGAATAGAAGGGAGAACCTTTGGGAGAGTATAAAGGTCTCTAGAATAGTCAAACAAGAAGTAAAAAGCCATGTCATCAACAGTCATTGCTGATAGCAGCTTTCAGTAGTCATTCAAGGCCTCAGCGACCGGAAACTCGTTCTATTGACTTGTCCAAAAAGAAGGGCCGATTTCAAGATGGAAACGCATTCCTTTCGAATGGAAACAAACCCCTTTCTCAATTTTTGAGGAAGGGGCTATTCAAGCCGGTGCACCCTCGGTCGGTGTACCTTCCGCGTTGTGCCAACATCTGCCTCACATCACCAGCCACCTCACCCCAACCACCACACAAACTTCTCAAGAGCCGCAAACGTCGCCCTTTTGTCTCAACAACTTATAATGACTTGCAAAAGGTAGCAAAAGAACTCCTCGACGGGGAATTGAACCCCGGTCCCCTGCGAATCGCTGACCATTCAATGACAAGCAGATATCCTCACCACTAGACTATCGGGGATTAGTGGATGTGTTCATCCAGTGATAGTTGGTTGGCGGGTTCAGCGGGTTTGGCATAGATGGAGCCTCTCTGAACGCGCGGTGGGGCCATGAAATGAGATGTTGAGAGGGGCAATCCAAGAGATGTGGAGCGGTCGCGGCAGCGCTGAAGACCAATATCGATGGACCATGTCCCTTTTATCCAGGTGAGAGAGACCGAGAGGTTTGAAGGGATGGATACACAAATTCTCAGACTGAAGCCCAAGTAAATGGAGATAGAGACAGGTGGAGAAGCAAAGCTCAAAGCGAAATCCATGATCCACTCCAAGTCTTTCAGAAAGACCCTTTGCTCTCCCCCTCCCACATACGATCTGCCAAGTTGACTTGCCGGTGAATGAATGGCTAGTCTGGAGCAGTTACAAGCTGCCGCGGCTGGCGTTATAACAAAACTTCACCACAAGAGTTGGCGCACTGGGTTCTCTACACCCCTAGCGGCAGTATGGTACATTGTTGTGTTGTAGATGGGCAGTCCAGACTGTAAGCATCGGTTTCAACAACTCCGATCTGCCAGCAACTTACAGTCAGCTTCAGTCTACTTTGTATGAGCTAGAAAATTCATGGCGGAAAAATTGAACGACATCTTATGATATTTGTCGTGCTCCTGAGCTGCCTCCATGGATACCCATGACGTACTCCTCCAGAGCATCTCGTGGTGCAGGCGGCAACGGCCGCTACCAATCTCAGTGTAAGCATACCATGAGCATAACATAATATGAGATGCTGTGCTCCGGCGGGTAAATCTTATATGCATAGGTACACGTGATACATTCTGAGCACGTTCCCTCCTCTGTAAGCTTGAGCTGTTGCTGGCCAGGCCTCACACCGACGATTATCAAGAGACCCTTGGTAGACATCGTATTAGCGCCGAGTTCTGAATACCCGGGCTTAGACTTGAGCAGTTAGCCCTTACAAGTAATCGATAAGAGCAAGGCAGGCTCTGGAAGCAGCCTTTCTTCTGGCGTGCTCCGCCCTGGGTATCTATATAGGATTTCGGAGCCCATCCCGATTGGGATCTGCCTTTCGGACCAAGGTGGACCGGCTTCACGGCCTGGTCTTGCCGGAAGACCCGGCGTCCCTCCCCCTCCCATCGCCCTTCGGCAGGACAGCTCGCACCTTGGTGGATCCCTAGGCTGGCCGAGGGCGGAGCCTAAATAAAGTCCTGTCTTGATGGAACGATGTGACAGTTCACCTGTTGTTACGCTGGTAGATGTCTTTTAAGTTTCAGTATCTCCAGCAGCTGTCCGTTGACTTGGGGCCTCGACACAAAGTTGCGAGGTGAAAGAGATCCGTCTGTGTACCTCTAACATCGCCGCATCAGATTTGGAGGAGCCCATGCGCAATATGGCTAAAGCGCTCAGCCCGGAAGGAAGCATGTCCAAGTATATCACTGTGTCTGGTGGCATGGCACATGACTGTCACCGAAAAATATCCGGATTGGCACACATCAACTCACTCATAACCTGTCCAAGTGTTTGAGTGTCTATCAATACGCCAGGGTCACGTGTGATGGCATTTGTTACGACAGATCCAGGAGCACGCGTGTATGCTAGAGGTGGAACACGAAGTTTGAGTAGTGGACTCGTAAGAATTTCCCACGGTCATTGGTACAAATGGTGAGGGTGGTCAACGGTAAGCGTCCCGAGACTGGTTAGTTCAGACGGGAGTGAGACAGGACGGCGAGACTTTCCAGCATCAAGACGTGCTGTAAAAATCCTGCTAGAAACAAAGTTCAGGTGAGCCTTGAGCCTCCATCGGGTATTTAGTGAACACGAGGCGGCTATTCCAAAAACGGTTCGTCTCGTCTTGGTATGTGATGGTTTGGTTAGTACAAACATTAAACATTATAAAGCCGCAGTCCTCGCGTCTAGCCGCAGTCCTCGCGTCTAGCCGCAGGCAACTTCCTTCTCCCTAATTCTACATTACTGTCACACATTGTCTGCCCCTATCGCCATTTTACTCTCATCCTTGACCACAGCCTTTCCGTAAAGCTCGAAATCCGTGTAGACGCTGCTGATAGCGACCCTCGCGGGAGGAGAGTTTGGCTTAGACGGTCCCCCCCGTTCCGCGGACGACCAAGCGTCCGAGCCAACGCGGGTAACCTTTTTCGCAGCGTACGTAGCATATGTATCCCCCGTACCCGCAGAGGATTCTCCGTCTCGCGGTGGCGCGCTCCTGCTCTGGGGGAAAACGCACCGCCACGCTGCGCGGAGGGCGGGCATGCCGAGGACGAGGTTGCCGACCAGCATTGCGGTGCTCACCTCGCGCACGCACCACATGAACCAAACGGGGTCGGTAGAGAAGGTGAAGACGGCGACCTTGGTGAGGATCGCGCAGAGCATCTGTCCAGGAAACGCTGATTAGAAGGAGAGAGACATACGACCGGATGCGAGACCTTTGCAGCAGGGGACTTACAACGAACACACCCATGCTGAATAAACAGATGAGAAGGAGTTTCCTATTGGCGTATTGCAGTCAGAATCCAGGTTCGGTTCTGGATGAGGATTCCATCCTCCGCACACTGGGAAAAGGGCATACGGACTTCCCGATTTTCATCTTCAACCTACTGATAAGTGTGACAGGAATTAGAAGAAGCACAAGATCCGTTGAAAGGTTCATTGTGATCTGCAAAATGTTGTAGTGCTCCCATGTCAAACACTCCACTGATGAAGCAAACGTCAGCTTTCTTCCCAAGGGCCAATATGAATCCGTAGGAGCGTATATATGTTGTCACCGCCTCCCTTCTGTCAGATGACTCACGGTTCTCTGGCTGAAGCTCCATGTAGTCAGAAAATGGCCTACACCATCCTCCGTACAGAGAAACAATGACCGCGACGTATGCGAGCCCAGTGTAAGTTGCAACGCTGACCCAAGTCTTTCGATAATGACCAAAGAGGCTGCCATTGGTGAGCTCTAATGCCAAACCCACGGGGGGTTAAAGGGCCAGATACGTACGTCAGGCGGTTGTACAATAGCAAAAGACAACATTTATTCCCCCAAAGCGTTGTTTGCATCGAGGTTTCGGATAGAATGTTCATTATGCCCATTTTGCGACCGACTGCGGCATACTGTTCAGGAGTGAGGGCGTCGAAGTCGGTCGACGTTTTAATGTTTAGAGATTGCGACTGCTAGTGTAAGGCATTGATCGATGTGCATCCTTCATGGCCTACCTTGTGAATGCCATCTTGCGATTCAAGAGCGTCTCATTCTTGATGCGCAGTGCTTGTCTCA